>NW_019524879.1:57289-149065 GCF_002814215.2 Seriola lalandi dorsalis | reverse complement strand
GAGGGGGGTGGGGTGGGGGGGGATCTCTCCTTAGAGAGCTGTCATCCATTGCCATCCATTATCTCTCTAGCTAGCCGTGGATGGCTGAGCGCCGTCAGCCTGTGGAGCACAGTGGGACTCGGGGTTAGCAGGGCTCCCAGTCAAGACGGCTCTCTCGCACCGCTGTAAGCCTCCCGGGCCTCCCAGCCGACAGCACCACGCTGGTGAAGAGACGACATCTAGCCCAACCTCGTCCTCCACCAGCCACTACCCCACAAAGAGCTGCTAACACGCTGCAGGGTCTGTCCGTCGCCTCCGTTCATTAACCTGCAGACTTTTGTTAAATTATGGTCTCAAGTCAAGTTCATTTGAGTTCCCCTGGCTGCAAGATATAATTTTCTCAGAAGCCCTTTTTTATCCACAGCCAGACTTACCGTACTCCACCATTGTATGGCTGAATGTTCCATTAGCCGGGTTTGTTTTAGCTGTTGGGTTTTGAGTTGTGTTTATGTTTCCCAGACATCACTACCAAGTGAATGGAATCAAGCATTCCGTTCACTGTGCACGGATCAGTTGAAATCTAGGTTAGAGGAGTTGTTGCATCATGTCGGATGTTACTCCTGCTTAAATGGATTTGAAGACTGTACACAGAGTAGAACAAGAAACAGTCGTAGCTTGTTTGCCTGTTTAGCTTCACTGAGTTTTTATTATCTTGAGGCAACGTTGAGATAATGGCACAGCTTAGCAATCCATTTTTACAGGCACCTATCATTTCACTATTAAATAAACCGCTTGTATCTCTATGGTTATTATGCCTCAGTGTAATTACTGCACAGCCAAAATAATTTTCCATGGAAAACCCCTTCAGGATTTTAATGAAGTGAGCGGCACTCCTGGGAGAGAAAGGCTGGATGCGGCAAGGAATGCATGATTAATCCTTAAAATGCCTCTGGAATGCAACTCCTTGGTCTCGATCCAGTTTCAGATCAAAGGACCCAAGAAAAAAGAAAAACAGTGTACCTGTCCCAGGTGTATCATTGCCTTTGATATGATTAATCATTTAATGGATGTGATACTACATGTCTTACTGTTGCTCATAAATCATCAGGTTTTTGCTGCTTGGGTTATACGTATCTATATGTATGTTCTTACATCGGTTATAATCATGTAATCAGATCATTTTGCTGCAATGTTTCAAATTGTGGTCACGGGAGGCAAGTGAGGACTTAATGGTTGACAAACTGAAAACATCTTATTTAACATGCTAACTGTTGCGAAATTATTCTTGTATTTTAATATCTCAAAACCAAGTTGGGGAACAAAACATAACAACAATAGTAGAAATTGATCTTTTTCTGCAAAATGCACTTTAGATTTAAAGGGTTTTCTCTGTCATTCTTTGTAATTAGACATTCCCTTTGTTCAGTGTTTTGGTATCTTTAGCATGTAGCCTTTCCTCTTTAGACGGAACTCTTTTTATTCATTGGCATCTGCCCCGAAGATCAGAGCTTTGAAATGTTCTGTAAAAGGAATGGCAGTGAAATATTAACAAGGAGAGCCGCGACTTGAGATCGGAAGTCTGGGATTTATGTTCAAAAGTTATGATGTAAATGAATCTTACAAGTTTTTATATCTCACAAGACTTTCTCCACTTGACATTTTAAGTGGGTCATCCAGAAAACGCTTGGTGCAGGACTTTTAACAGTCTGTATTTACACTGTCATCTGGTCATGGATAAATGCTTTTATAGTGTAGAGAAAGAAAAGAGAAGGGCACAGAGTGCATGAATAACCCTTCAAAGTTCTGCATGGTTTTAATTTCTCCCTCCTTCATAGTCAGTCAGCTCACATTGTCCCAGAATGCACTCCTCCTCCTGCCATGCAGAGTTTTTATGGCAGTCCAATCTAATAACCACAGTGTTGTATGTCAACAAGCAGCAGCCTTTCACAAAAAGGAAAAGGTCTTTTGTTGCCCTATGTAATAATGAAATCCAAGCTTTATAGGTATGTCTGTTTGCTCTCTCTCTCTCTCTCTCTCTCTCTCTCTCTCTCTCTCTCTCTCTCTCTCTCTCTCTCTCTCTCTCACAAAGACACACACTCACACATACAGAAATACTTCACTCAGTCACATGCTCTGTTAACCTGTGATCATACTACGACCAGCTGAGTTGATGGTTTATTGTTTTCTGGGGACGGTGTGAAAGGCAAGCAGCAGACCAAAGAGCCAGAGCTGCATTTTTCTGCTGTACTTATTGCTTTCTATTAAATTACTTTGTTTTGAAGGAGTTGCCATAGCAAGCTAGCAGGCACTCATTAGGTAGCATTCGACAACAATAAAGACACAAAATCTTCAGAGTTAACCACTGACCCCAACAATGGACACAGCTGTCGATTCAGCTTTGTTTACGTCACAGTTCCTCCTGTAGTATTTCTGATAAATGATGTAGAAACATGGGAAGGTTTGGACGGCTATAATTGTGTTCTATTTCACATTTATGATGCTGATCTATTGTTCATGAAACAAAGTTGCATCTGCAGGGTCAAAAGGACACAATCAAAAGCACCCATACTGTACACTGGTTTTCTTGCTAACCTCATTATAGCGAAACTGATATGAAATGTACCTCTAAGTCACTTGATCTTTGCATCCCGGTCATAATGCGAATATAATGTAAAACACATGGTTTATTTCCTGTTATCCCCAACTGGGGCTTTGAACTGTTCTGAGTGTCTTAAGGCGGTGCTATGCTCTGAGTGTACCGTTTGTATAACTTTATATGTCAGACACAGTCACGCACACATGGCCATGTAGACTTCCAGCATCATGATGAATCACAAACCAAGGTCACTAATCTGCTCACGACTGAAGACAAACACACGTTCACAAGCCGGCTCATACAGTCCAAACACATGCCAATTAATTACTCGACTGAGTCTGCATAAGCTGCTGCTAAATATTGATTCTTTTTCTCTCCTGAGTACAGTTTCAGTGTATTCATCCACATGTTGCTTATGTGCTCACATACAAACGTTAGCGGTGTCACATAAATCAAACATCCGTGTATAATTGCCCGCCTAATGGAATGGGATCATATAGTTTCACGAAACTAAAGTGGACGTCTGGTGTCGGACCCGACTAAATAGAGTTTTAATGGCTCCCTTCGTCTGTGGTCCTATTGTGTGCCTCTGAATCGTAGTCTTCGGAGCCATGTAAGGCTACAACAAAAGAATATTGAGCCTACTGGGACAACATGCATACATGTCATGGCCAGAGAAGTGTTGCTTTTGTCCACCTCTGTGAATCCTCTGTTTTGTTTTTTGTCTTACAGGTGATATGGCTGTCAGCATTTCCTGTTGCATAACCAAATCCAAGCTTGTCAAGCTCATAGCAGGCTGGAGAAATCCAAGCACAGAGGTCATCTAGAAAAGGATACGATGCCAAAAAAAAAATACATTACCAAGTCATTTTAGTCCATAATCGATTTCTGTAAACCTTATTTCCTTTGGAGAAGGGAAAAGTCTGCCAGCTCAGGAAGAATGTATTTACCTGATTGCAAAAAACAACAGCAATAATTTTTCTCTAGTGTGTCTTTATTCAAAAACAAGACAAAATGAGGCAGGTTGCTGCACTAGAATCAAGAGAATTGCACCTGATTTTGGCAAATACTTGAAGATTTTGTTTTTGTTGGATAGAAGAGTTGCACTCAGGCAGAAGGTGCTGTCCTCGGAGGAAACGATATCCTGTCTGAAAATATTCATATCTTAATTTTTTGGATGAAATTTTTCTCTTGACCTCTTTTACCTTGACAGGGAATTTGATTGGATCAAGGTATTGTTTTTTGTGCTGCACCCATTTTTTTTCCCCGAGATTGGGAGGGATGTGTAGATAAAGCCAACAGAGAGTTCTGGCTCCGAGAACATGCGCTGACTCCCCTGTAAACCGCAACCACTCCTCACTTAGTCATCCTCTCTACTGCTGATATTTCACATCTCCGCTATCGACAGTGGAGCTGACCTCAAAGGGTCTCGGGGCTGAGTCTCCTTTTTTAGAATAGATGACAGCTCTCCAAGCTTGTTTCAGCAGGCACTTTAAGGAAACTCACGCTCTGGCCGCCACAGTGCACAAAGTTCATCCATTACACCGCGACAGCTTGATTAATGTGTCAGGCAGTTTAATTAGAGATTGTATTCTTAACATCACCCGCTTGTTTGGTGATGTTATTACCTGAGGGTGTGATCCTATGTGATTATTCACCGCTTTGATAAGGCGATGTGTTGAAATGTTATTTCTCGCACGAGCGCGGCAGGTAACAAGCCAAGCGTTCCCATAAGACAGGTCATTGATCACGGTGTTCACTTTATGACTGAACTGATTCCAGTCAGTTGCGATTCAGAAAAAGTCTGCGAGCGCTCTTGGGCTGCCGGCCTGTCTGTCACTTGTCCAACATTCTTGGCCGGTGGAAAAATGATAGACAGGCAGCTGGTCCCTGACTTGTCAAACATGTTATCATTAGCTTCTTTGTCTGTGTCTTACCAGTATGCTGATGTTACTGGGGTAAAAAAAAAAAAAAGGAAAAGAAGCAGCACATTTCCACTTGTGCATGTGGGCTTGTGTGACAGCAAAGATGTTGTTTTGTTTTTAGTGTTGCGAAAAAAGTGGACGAACACCCACTTTATTTGTTTGTTTCTCCGAGACTTTTGACAAGGCTTTTGAAAGTGTTGCACACATGATACCCTTTTGTTTCGCTGTAATTGAAATCGCGAATGCTGAAGCTATTTTTAAGATGTTTCAACAGTGCGTCAGATGAAAACTCTCAGATCCAAGATGCGTTGGCAGAATTTGATCTTGCTATCAAATGGGAAATTTTGCCATTGAAATATGTGTGTGTGTGTGTGTGTGTGCACATATTGAAGTATAAGCACTCTTTTATGCGAAGCTAAGGTGCTGCAGCCTGGCTGGGGTCGCAGATCAGCGCAGATACCGTCTGACAGTGTCTGAGTATTTTGGGCCTCTCCTTTGATGTGTCACTGTTACAGGCTGAACATGATGGGCCTTGTCTTCCTGCACCTCATCTCAAACCACCCTTCTCTATCACACAGCTCCATGCTGGGAATGGCTGAAAAAAACAAAACAACAGCTAATTATCCAGCTACTGCTCTTGAAACAAAGAGGTGATGAGAGAAGTATTCTGTCTGTGATATTGTTTTTGTCAGGATGCAGATGCAGTGCAGTAATAAAAGAGATTACTGACTGTTTTCCAGCTCTTTTAGAGAGAGGTAGTGCTTTTGAGGATGTGTTGTAGTTGTTATGACAGCAGAGATGTAACCTTGGGATAAATGTAATTGTTTGTTTACGTGGCTGGCATTTTAAATCCGAGCTGGGACACAGTTAAGACCTTGAAGGACAAAAAGCTGTGTTAAAGCCGTAATAGGATAAACCAGCATCCAGACAACATTCTCTTTCATAGACAGCCAACACGCTCACATGCACAACACACACGCATGCAAAACAAGCAAGCGCACACATCAAAGTTTCATTTGCATTCACACTAACACTTAGGATCATCCAGGAACACTCGCCGCCGCACCTCGTCGCCCCTGCAGAGTTCCACACACATCCATCACTTGTCAGTACAGAGAGAGTGTGAGATGATGATGGATTGTTAGATGTTTCCACAGAGCAAAGTAGAGGAAGTGTGTGTGCGCACATGTATCCAGTGTTGCTGGAAGGGTTAGCTAGTTTTGCCTGAGGTGTCATCTCCGACCCAGAAGGTTAATTGTCAGAGGCATTCAGCATGAAAACACCCTGTAAAAGTCAGATGTGTAAACGTGCGGTTATATATGACAGCACCGTTACACGAGGGAGGGCTGGTTTTATGTAATATGACACCCCTCTGACAGAAGACTGTAACAGAAGACCATCTAATGTACTCTAGTGTAAGTGATCCGGATTTATCCTGTTTGCAGTTTTAGTTTGGACGTCAGGAATGTCTCATGACACAGAAGGAGGTAAATCAAAGTTTATGAGGGAAGGACAGAACTCTCTCCTGGGCTGCTCTAAGTGAACCTTGCTTCAAGGGAAGACGGGTCTCCAGCAATGACTGAACCTTTTTACCACCTCAACTGCTGCCAACCGACATGCTGCCCAGATATTTCCAGGGTTTCTTGCAATATAATGAAATGGATGTCGGCCCTGTCACCTGAAAGAATTTTTTTATTTTTATTTATTTACTTGTTTTATATAGATATAACAACCTTCAGTGAAAGAGGCGTTCAGGCATAGCTTCAAACTTTCGAATTTCAAGTTTTCTTTTGTATGAAAGGTTTCCCATCTCGGTTCTAATTTCAGTTTTTGAGAACTAAGAACTGAAAACCACAACAAGAAAATTCCAACCTATGTTCAGATGAGCTTACGCTCACTTCCTTGTTTTTTTTCCCACACTATTTGTCTCATGAGGTGCAGCCATCTCGGGGTGTTGAGGTGTGAAGGTCACTCTGACAATGTACCCCTCCCCTATGTGCCAGAAACCACGGTACCTTTCCCTTGCGCCAGTGTAGCCCACAGCATCACTGCGTCCCTGCAGGTGCCAGCCAGCAACCAGTGTGACCTCAGGCGAGGCCGTGGTTGGACGCGGCTTGGCGCTGCCCTTTTTCCACCTAACACAGACACCGCTTCTGCCGGCGCCGCCATATGTTTTGCTGTCCACTGTCATTCATAGAGGGCAAAGGTGAGAGATGCCCAGCGGTATCATCCTGGCATGGTGCTCCACCCCATCAGGGAATCGCACACACTGTGGCACACTTCCTGGTGGGGTGTTATATTTTGACAGTAGGGTGTGTTTAGGCATTTATCTGTGGAAATGCAGATTCACAGCAGGAATATTATTTTTGTTTAGCTCCTTAAGCCTCATCTGTCTTGTAAAACAGATAAAATAAATCCTTTAGCCATTTCTTATTTAGTTTTTTTTATGTCTGTTCTACATGAACACTTTTTGCAGCAGATTTGGTTGAATGCCTGTCAGTGGCTGCTGTGACTGACTCAATGTTTTTTTGTTGCTCTCCTCCCCTTACCCACACATTAATCCGGCGATTAAACAACCTCACACAGTGAGGAGTGACAGAGTGCGGCCACAGATATGGAGGTAATATTTCCTGTTGAATTAACTCTCCTTGGTGCTTCAGCTTCCTGCTTCCTCTCTTTGGGAGAAAATGGGACAGGACTGCGGCGGCCTGTGGAGAGAAAACAGAGAAGCTCAGTGGAAACCTGGGGAAAGCGGCACTCTTGCGATTGTTCGACGCAACACAAACAATGTCTCTACAATGTCTAAACACTAGTTTATGGTTCCATTATTTCAAACATTGTGAGGATAAATACTTGCTGATGGGTGTCCATGACCTTTGACCTCTGTGAAACTTCCCTGTCGTGTTTCGGGAATCTCAGCTGTTTGTCACATTCCAATGAATTCCTGAATTTATGTTGGCGTGTGGTGTTAAACTGAACAGCAGGTAACAGCTGTGCCAGACCGTGTGATGGTGTAGAAACAGTAGGTTTTACCTGAAACATATCGACACCTAAAGCGAATAGTGGCTTTCGGTTGTTGTTACATGGTTTTCTTTATGTTGACCTACATTTTGTATCTCATTCACTTTATATTTAATATGGTGAGTGAGTCATTTTCCCAATGAAAACATAGTAGTAGTGGTAGTAGTAGTGACTTTTCTGCCTGAGATGGAAGGTTAGAGCCTGAAGCTGAATGTCGGCGTTGGACAGGAACCAGCAGCTCGACTGCTCTCTCACAAATATTAAGTAGCATTTCAGTAAAGCATAATGCTGAGCCTGAGCTGCTTTGTGTTTCAAGAACCTAATCTTCTATGGTATACTGTGAGACTGGAATTGAATAATTGCAGTCTCTCCCCACATGTATGTGTGTTTTTAAATGACTGACTTTATGCATTCAGTGTGTGTTGAATTACCTCCGAAAAACCTCCTAGACCATCACCACTGTGACCTCCGAGAACTCCATGGAGAAAAAAAATATATCTGCACATCTGTCCACACTGAAGCTCCACTTCACACGAGGGCCTTTAGCAAAATAGCAGTCCATGCATTTAAATAGGAATATTATTATAATGACAGACCGTCACATCAATTGTATGTGTATGTGTGTACGAATGTGGCGCATTGGTTTTGGGTGAGGGGGAGGGGTGTAGGCCATAAAGCATTGGCTGCACTCTGACAGGTTTGAGAGTCCTGGTGGAGGGACAAGCCTGAACAGTTGACCTCGTGGCTTGATCTTTATGTTAATGCCAGAGAATTTATTATCAGCCAGTTTGGGCCTCGGGGGCACCGGTACTGACAGAAATTTATGTGAGTCTTAAGTTTAATGAGAGAATGAGAGTGGTGATTCATTTATTCTTCTCTTCTTCTTCATCTATTCTGTTTCTGTCAGCAAAAACGCAGTAGACGATCGGGGATTGAGCAGGGTAGAATGTCTTTTAAAGAGCGCTTCTGGAGAAATTTATGTAGGTGGTGTGCTTTAGGTGTGTTTGGACAAAAAGAAAAAGGAAAGTGAGTGTGGGTTCTTTGAGTGCTGCCAGTCAATCATTTTATCTGTTAGCTAGAGAGAAGGGGTAAACCAGTGATGGAAGAAACGGAGGCATTAGGTTACTAAATAGTTTTCTGCCAGTCAAGCTGATTTGGAGTCGAACTGAAATGAAAATGAATTCTGCTAAGATCTCACTATGTGTGTATTAAGCTTTTATTTTGACGTGTACTTTTTTAATTCTGACATAACCCTCAAAGCTTGATACATGATGGAAACAACCTCTACGACCAAGACTATAATAGTTTGTCAGTTTTTGGTATTGGCCAAAACTCAAGTCAAGATTCTGAAGAACCCAAAAAATCAATTGTGGTTTTAAAGAAAAAAAAAAAAAAAGTTGTGAAAATTAGTTTCCTCTGAGAAATAGTTTGAAAACCTTGACTGCACGCTGCTGGGGGCTGAGCCAAGTCCAACTGTAATTCAGTATAGACCTCTATGCTCCAGCCAGCAAGCTGCAGAGAACATTTCAGTGGACAGGGAGTAATAACTTAGTGTGTTATTGCAAACAGGAGGTCATATTTCTCCTGGTGATCAGTCTTGCCGAGGACAGCTCCTATAAAGAGTGGCACAAAAAGAGTGAGGCAATTAAATGAAAGGTTTTTCTTGAATATGGGCCTACCCACACTGACAGCATGAAATTGTTAACTGTAACTGTGCAAACGCCTCAAGCAATTTACCTCCGCGAAGTGCTTTGGAATGTAATTTATTTTCATTCACTTTGGTGGTGGGATCACAGTAGCTTGTGATGTGTCATTTGGCTGTTTGAGTAGATTCGATGACATCTGCATGTCTGTGAAACTGAAAACAGCAATACCTCATTAAATATTTGATATTGGCTTCACACTGTGTGTCCTGTTTATTACCCCTCATCCAAAATCTGTTCCAACCACTTATAAAATATGGGGAGTATTTTGCTTGTCAGCTGTCCCGGGGCTCAAGATGGGACCAGAACCAGATGTACGGTTTTTAAAATAGTTATATTACATACTGAACTGCTGCTGAACTCCTCTTTAAAATGCAGTTCCTGCTCTGGACTATTGACACACCTGACTTGAGAGTAATTGCTGCAGTTAACTTAAATCAATTAGCAATCCCAAGCGTCATTAACTGCGTATACTTTGCAGCCACCACCATCACTAATTCAAAACACTGTGTTAATTGTTAATGCTTTGGTTAATTGTCTTAATGATATAGTAGGATGTTGATCAAATGACTTTAAGGGGTTGAGTTTTTGTAGTGAAACATGTTTTCTCCTCTGTTTCTTCCCATGCTTTGCCTGCGGACCCCGTCTGTGATGACTTCTCTCCTCTTTTGTGTTCAGGTAAGACGAAGTTCCTAAAATTGGCATTTGATTTACATTCAGACAGATGTGCAACAGAGGCTACCAAAATCCGAGCGTCAGTGTTTTTATTATTCCTTTGTTATTACCTTTCATCTGCTCTAACACTGAGCGATTGTGTCCTTGTTTGCTGATTCTGTCACTACTAACTTGACTCAGTGAACCTAATTTTCTCGCACTTTGCTTTGCCTCAGTGCCTTTGGCAGCACAGAGAGAGAGAGAGAGAAAAACACAAGGATGTTTCTGCTGAAGCTCACTGAATGGCTCCATGAACCATGAAATAAAATCACTTCCTGAAACTTTTTTTTTTTTCAATTTCATTAGTCGTCCGCTTCTTTAATTCAGCACACGTTTAGGCGAATAAAGATGAAAGGGTAAATCGATGGAGGATCAGAGACACAAGGTAATGGGATAGACAAAGGCCCACGTAAAGGTGTGCTGCAAGGGAAGAAAAAAAAAAAAGCAACAAGGTCACTTCATTCCTCCTCATTCCTCTGTTGAGCATCCATTGAGCAGCTGAGAATGGGGACAGTAGGAGTGTGTGTGTGCGAGACAAGATAACACACAAGAATGGCATAGCATAATTGAGATATCAATCAAGGAGGTTATTTCAGGGGTAATTGCTGAGGTCCTTTGGTTTGTGTTTGTGTGTGTGTGTGTGTGTGTGTGTGTGTGTGTGTGTGAGAGAGAGAGACACACACAGACAAGACAGCGAGAGAGAGAAGATTGAATGTGAAAAAAACAGTAGATGGTCTTGAGAATCTGTCGTTCATCTTCGTAGAATAGCCATCGTATTCATTCCTGTTTTTCTGTCTCTCTCCGTGAGGCTTCAAGGCTGAGACACTGTATTTTGTATTAACCAAAATAAATAAATCTGATTCCTTTCTGCTCTGTATAATAATGGCTTTATATTTAGTTATGGCTGCATTATTATATTTTAGAAAAAAAAAATTCTAATACAGGCGCACATTGAGGGCAAAGCTTTTATTTGATTAATTTTTCCATCGGAAGTCTGAGGAGTTTCATTTGAACATTGTATGCAGCTATTTTGAGGTTATATTTAATTTGGCTGAGAATAAATAAATGATATTCAGCGTGGGGTTTTACATTTCATACCAGCCTTTGCTTTACTAAGACAGATACCTTGTTTTTTTCCAAATGGTCTCCCAAATGGCTGATGCCTCATTTTGAAATGGAACTCCTCAGTGACATTCATACAGTACTTAATGTTTATGCATGTGGAATGTTTCATTTTATTAAATGCCAACCTGCTTTTATATCCGTATGGGTGGCTGTTTGAGACTTTTGGAGAGGGATTGAGCTTTGTTTTAAGGGCAGCACAGCACTCATGAATATTCCATTTGCTCATGAGATTACTTCCTGTAATAACATGGCTCTGCTCCCCAAGGACATACTGCTACAGACTCCACACACCCTGCTTCATGCACAAACTCTCATACACACTTCACACGTGCCTGCATGTGGGCATACACACACACACACACACACACACACACACACACACACACACACACGTGTTTCACAAGTCCAGGTAGATTATTTGTATATTAGCATAAGAATGTTCACTTCTAATTTGCCATTTTCTGCCCAAGTGCTCTCAGATACTATACTCTCTGCATGGTTAAGTCAGAGGATAAGCTTTTAATTGTGTGGTGGAAATGAGAATAATGGCCCTGGGTAAACTGAGTTTTTTTGGCTTTGCTGAACCCATATGGTCCCATTTCATCATTATTTATCATTTCCCACTGCCTCTGTGCCGTCACTCTTCTTTCTGAAGAATTCTTTGAGAATTCCTCCATCTGAAGTTTAGAATGTTTGAGACTGGAGTTTAAAGGCATTTAAGGGAAATATACATTTGCTTTTTTGCCAAGAGTTGGCTCAAGACATTTGATACCACCCTAATGTATCCACAGGAAATATAAAACTGCCAGCAGCTGGGTAGCTTATTTTAGCACTTAGTAAGCAACAGCTTATGTGGCTCTCTCCAAAACAAACAAACAACAAACAAAATCCCTTAACCACAAAGTTCACTATTTAGCTGGGTGCAGTAACTTATTAGAGATTTGTTATCAATGTGAGTTTACCAGGAGGTTACTACCTCTGGCTATAAATCCCTGATTTTGTCTCTGTTTCACAGTGTGTTTTTACATTTAGGTTTTTTTTTTTTGTACGACTTAAACAAACAAGATGTAATGTGTTAATTTGTGACTCTAAGGCCCTCTTTATATCTGGCATTAAGCTGTGCCTTGACTGATTTGATCACAAGTGGACATCTCTGAGCCCGTCAGTTCACGCCTGGTATTAGAATGCGTCTCCACATGTGTCTTGAGTGACCACTTGTGATCAGATCTCACTTCCACCTTCTACATCTAAATAAACACGTACATCGTTTTTGTTTGGAGAGACCAAATGCTTTGGTGTTTTTGACTAACAGGAGTCGAAATGCACTTCCAGTGTCTAATCTTCCGAAAATTAAAAGAAAAATAAGAATAAATCAAAACAATACAGACTGTGTCTATTCCTTGGTGTGTTCCAGAAAAGTTTGACACACTTGTAATAAATCTCTATGGGCTTTTGGATGTCGCGGACAAAGCCAGCTTACCTGATTTGAGAACATGAATGAAGAATGTACTTGTGTTTATGCAGAGGACATCAGTTGAGTAGGTGTTCATTCAGTGTGGCCTGTGGACACATTCACGTACACACTGCTAAAAGAATGTGCCCATAAACGGCCCAGACCACCTCTGAGTGTAGTCTGAGTGATGGGATCTGAATGCATCCTCAGTGTGTCTCGGGTGCATTCGCATCTGCACTTAGAGCTGTCCGCTTGTTAACACCGGGTCTGAACAGGACCTTAGCGTGGCTAACGGTTTCCACCCAGTCTTTGTGCTAAGCTAACAGTTTGTTTTTTACTGTACAGAAACTTCTCATCTAACTCTCTGCAAGAACTAATGATCTATTCATTTCTAGGGTCAGCACACCAAAAAAAAAAAAAACATACATTTTGTCATAAGTCTAGTGGCGTCTAGCCCATTTCATGAAATGTCGATCTGAGATTTCTGCCTCCACCACAATGCAGTGGTGGTGAATAGAATTCTGTTTGTGGAACTCACAGCATTAAAATTACATTTAAAGAGTTCAGCACTATTCAGACTCAAACCTCACTGTCAACAGTTTTCATTGGAAACACTTGCTCCTGAAGAAACTGTCTATAAGGAACACTGTGTGTTCTCTCTGTGAGCCCCACAAACAAAACTGCACTCTCTTCAGTTTTACAGAAGGTGGAGGAAGAAATCTCAGAGTCACATACGTCCAAACTTTTAGAAATACATCCAAAAAAAAAAAATGTGTGGCTTGGTACCGCATTAGATAAAATGGAAAAAAAGTGTTTTATTGTAGTTTGAGTGGACTAATCCTTTAACATTGGCTGCCACAATGAGTGCACCACTTCATATTTATTTTATACTGGATGTTGAAATGTAAGCCTGCAATATATCAGCAGCATATGGGAATGCGGTTGTGTGTTTTGGATTGAAGACATTAGCAGTGCTGACTTACTTCTGGACATCTGGATTGGTCGTCATCACCTACAGGACATCTTTGGAAAAAGGAGTTTTTCTATATCAAGTTTTTACATCACCACACAGTAAAGACTAACAGCTAACTCAGCCTCTGACCGCTGCCTGTGTTTTTAGATGATGTGTTTATGAAATGGAACTGTGGAAAGAACTATAAAGGAGGAAATGAAGGAAAGAGATGCTATTTTAGGACGGACGGAGCTGAGTTTTGGGTTTTGTCTTCCTCTCCTCTTCACTTACGAATCAAAATCCTTTTCTTGCCCCTTATTGGCGTCTTCTTCCTCCTCTTCTTTCTCATCGCTTCGCAGATGACATCTCTTAACACCCACTTCTCCACCACTGATTTAAAAACCAGGGATGTGATCGTCATAACACAGACCTTCCCAATCAGCATTCCACCAGCCGCTCATTCTCCCATTCAGCTTTGATCAACTTGACTGACACGTGAAACACCCAGTTATCGGCTGCCAGCAAAACAATTATTCACATTATTCACCCGATCGTCATTCAGGGCCGGCAATTAATGATGGCTCCAGCCAACCATGAAGTGGACATGATGGGGGGCATTAGAACAGCAGTCGGGGGTGGCGATGTGGCAAAATAGGAGGAGGATGTTTGAGCATGTTGTCAACAGGCCAGAGATGTGGATGACAAATGACCAGTGCTGGTCTCTCATCAAGCTGATGTCTGTGTTTTTCATGGAGCTGTGTCTGATTGAATAATGTAGTTTCAAAAGAGAGCGGCGGGATGAAAGGCACCTTTCATGTGGAATTAGGGGGCTTTTTTTCCCCATAGATTTAAAGCACCTATGGATCAAATATTGCTGAAGTTTTCACTCAGACTGAATTGGCTTATTGATCAGCGATTGATCAATCAATCTATGAATTGATTTGTCACCTTCAGCTGCCTTGAACTGTGATTGCTTTCATCCTTGTATGTGGGTCAAGGCTTTATAGGTGTGTCCCAGTTTGCTAGGCCGTCTCTCTTTGTCTTTGCACCTTTTGTAGTGAAGCACCAAAATGCAGTATTAACACCTCTACTGTGGCATCAAGCCTCATGAAAGAAACTCTAGTCAGCTGATAGAAGAAATATTAACTTGCCTGTGCAGCTGGTTACGTTGTGAATAAAAATATGTCTGGGATTCGTTGAATTTAGTACCTACCTTTGTTCCTGGTTTTTGAGATAAAGGTGTTTATGAGTGTAATACGTGTTCATGAATGTGTCTTAGAGGAGGGAAGGGGGGAAAAAAGAGTTTTGTGGTTTCAGAAATTGCCAGCTGCTTATGGGACATAAAAAGGACTTTCACAAGTCTGGCTGATGCTGACATAAAAGCTGTCTGGTGCTTTGAAGGCATGGACCCTTTTGAGAACTGACGTTATGCATCAGCACTTTGTCAGAGCTACAACCACTGCGCCACTGCTGGGGACCAAACACAAGAATAAAAAATGAAATGGAAAAATACAGTCCTGTCCACGGAGATATTTTCAGAAAGACATTAGTATTTATCAAAATCCCCATTAATGAATGTCTCCCAAACTGTATTTCAGGTGTATGCTTACATGGAAAAACACATTATCCAGTGTAGGGGGACTGACAGACATTTAGAATATAATACAAGCAAGAGAGGCTGGGATTGTGACAACTTTGCTATTAAATGGGAGTCTTACTTTTTAACTTGGAAGTAGACATACAGATAGACAGGCAGGCGGAAAAGAGAGACGGAGACGCAGAGGGCAAGAATGAAAGATCACAGATAGTCATCATTATCTAGCTCCAGTCCTCCCAGTGGTGGAGCAGATCAATACGATGTACCCAGCATGGCTCTGCAGTGGAACCAGCTCCACACAGCCTCTCATTACTGCCTACACTCTCGTCACTACACACACACACACACACACACACACACACACACACAGAGCTGCCACTGTTCACACTTGCTGCAATGCCTGTGTACACATTGTGTGTCTCTGTCAGTCATCGGTGCATGTTGCCCAAACATGACACATCTGAACAAACATTTGCTCTGATTTTGCCCAGTTGAAGTGTTATTGGGCTGGGTTTTTAAAAGAGTAGCACTGCTAACAGTGGGTTGGAAGCAATTTGAATGGATACAAAGCATTGACCTTTTTGTTTGAAGACAGTGCTTCTGGCATAGAGCTACAGCAGTCTGCACAGATTTAGGTAGTCTTCCTCAAATGGGGTTTGTAGAGTAAACCTTAAATCTGTTTTTTTCCTTTTAACATGTCAGACCTTTCAGCTACACACACACACACACACACACACACACACACACACACACACACACACACACACACACACACACTCTCAAACACTCTTCCAATCATTCCAAATCCCAATCTCAGCGAAATTAGGTCATAATATTTACTGTGTTAACGAGTTTCTATTTTTGAATAATTAACATGGAGTTAGTGGGATTTGAGGAGGGAATTGGGTCTCAATATAATCCTCCATGCCTCTGGTGAATGCAAATGTATTGTATGTGAGACTGGTTGATCTCTATTCTGGACTGGTTGTATGGAAGGTGGATTAGCTTGGTGTTTGAGTCTTAAGTGAAAATGCTTTTTGAAACAGGAACAAAAGGAAAAAAAGAAGAGCTGCTTCAGGTTTTGGGGTGTCTTTTTACTGTGCCGGATGTGTAGGAGTCATCAGGTGTCTATATATACATGAGCATGATACATATGAACCATTTCTGTTAAAAAAATGTCATGCACGTCTGCCCTTTTTGGAGTTTTCCCAACAGCTCTTCAGCTCTGAGGAGCAGCTCAGAGAGTCCCCCAGACCCTCTGATTTGCATTCACCGTAAAGTTCAACAAGCCGAAGGCTTTTGCCACCGAACAGTGATGCAGAGCTGTGGTTGTTTTTCTCAGTCTTAATCAAGTGAAGGGCAGGCTGTTTTTGCGCAGCAGTTTGTAGAGTTTCATCGTCTTTATTCTCTCCGTGTGGCACTTTGTGCTTTTAAAATTAAGTTAGCGACTCTCTCAGGGAGTTGGCAGGAGCTTGTCAGTTGCTCTGGGAGAGTTGAAATCTGATCCAGAAAATACAGCTGTGTGTATCTGTGTGTTTTTGTGTCATTTCCTTACATACACACCAACGCCAAAACGCCAGATGTTCTTCCGTGTTTTATAGCTAACTGCCCCAGGAGAGAGCAGAGCCACCTGCTGGAGGAGGTTCCCCATTCTGTTGCTGGTGCACCACGACCTTGAATATCTACATAAACATCCATCTGCTTCCCGTACGCACCATCCTGCTGCTACATTAAATCTACATTGCATACTAGGTGTCGCCCAGTGATTAGCATTTTCACCTCATAGATTTTTTTTCATAAAGGTTTCCTGCTGCAGCTTTTAATTTCGTAATCGAATGAAAAGTCGTTTTACTTCGTCAAACACTGCAACTTTAAGTCTTAATGAGCCCAGGTTTGAGAGCAGCAGTTTGTCTGGTGAGGATCTGAGCATAGATGTGGTGTTCGGGCCTATTTCTGAATGTCACTGTTTTTATCTTTACGTACACATCCTAGGACAGCAAGTGGTGAGGTGCGTTCATTTTCTCTCTGAGAGCGCCCCTCTTGACTGTAAGTGCTAGTGCTAGCCCATTGGTTGTTTTCACATAGCTCCTCCGGCCCTGCAGTGATTTATGTAATCCGCCAGGAAAACAAGGTCACCTTTGCCTAACCTTTGTCTCTATAGATGATGCCAGTTACCATCCTAAGAAAACAAAAACAAAAAGCACCCCGTCAGCCTGCTTCCTATAGTATGTGCAACTGCACTATGAATGACCCCATCACTCTGTGAGCCTAAGTGATGATGTGGTGGTGCTGTGATGACCTGTGTACATTCAGCCCAGTGCATCCTGGAGTAGCTCCAGCTCAGTGAGTAAGGAACACATTCAAACTCAGGCTGATTTAAGATAGACGTATGGATGAAGACAAACTTAAGTGTCTCATATTGTCTGAATGCTCAGCCTGTCATGTTAGTTAGTGAAACATAATCACTGCAATAGGCTGCAATGTATTTATTTGATGCCAAATTGAAATGAGACACACATCATGTATTTAACCTCCAGTCATCTCTATCTCTCACATCCCCAGCCTTCATATTTTGCTGAAGATTGTCACACCCTGGTGTCATAGCAACCAATCTGTAAGGAGCCATAGAGTGAGAGATTAAGGGACAGAGCAATAGGGGATGGACTGGTTTAGAAAAGCAGAGACTGAAAAAAAACTGGGAGAGGAAGGAGCACAAAGATCAAGAGCAGGGGAGAGGCAAAGAAAGAGGGAGATGTATTAAGGTGCATGTTTCTCTTTCAGCTTCATACTCTGCCACTAAATTGCCAAATGGCAGATAAAGAAAAAGATACTCAAGCCCGAGGGTGTTGTCAGTTGGACGTGGCCGCGCGTCGTTACGAAATGTCTTTCTATGACCATTAGAGTGACTCACTGATGCATTTTGCAGACACTTACTGTTACTGGTCCAACACAGCAGACTCAAGTGAATTCAACTGAACAAAGTAAGTGAATAAAATAACATTTATGCTAATTTCTGTTTTAGTTTAACAAAAGGAAAATTGGAATATCCCCTCTGGTTTTTTTATTGAATAAGTAGTTTAACTAACCAGAGTGTAATCTTTCAATAACAGTGAAGTAAAAAAGATGGCTGTGCTCTGTCTCAGAAATCACTGTGTGTTTTTCTCTCTTAGACGAAGTAGAAGAAATCTATCACATGAAGCTGTGACAATGATCCTGTAGTGTTGTTATGTGTGTCTGTGTGCGTTTCCCTGCTGGGTTACTCCTCTTTACACAGGAACTAAGTCCTGCTGTGCGATCATGCTTAGTGAAGCCCACCCAACCCCCTGCAGGCACACAAACACACACTCTCACATATGCCTACACACACACACACACACACACACGCACACACACGCACACACAGGTATATACCTGTGTGGTATATGCCTACTTACACATGGTGTGCTGCTCACATTCATACAGCCTAAGGAGCAGAGGGTTATAGTAAAAGTATTTTCAGTTTCCCCAATGCTCTCAGTAAAGGAACTGATCTAAGCTGTTTCCCATTGGCATTAAATATGCATTATTCCCAGCCTTTCATGTGGGCACTGAGCTGTGTTTTGTGTAAGAAGTCCTGGGGATATTTTCTGATACTTGCAGCCCACCAATTTTTTATCTTCATCTTTTAATTAAGAAGGAGAATGAGGTCTGCGAGAAAGCGAGCTAATCTTTATTAAATGGAATTTCTGGGCCACTGGGTTGCTTCAGGGCTGGTTACGAAACATCCCACCAACAAACACCACAAAACCCCAGCCCCATGATCCATTATTTCTCATCAATTAACCTTGAGAAACCGAGGGAAAAGACCACACTGAAATAATATGAGGCATAACACGGGCGTTACACTGTCTAATAATTACTTCAACCATCACCTGTTGTCTCATTCTCTTTGAATAATGTTGAGCAAGGGTCTCATCACTGACAGTATCCCATTGTTCACCCTGTCGGTAAGCCATCTCCAGCTCAGGCGATGTGCACAGCCCCTGGGCCTCCAGCCTGGTTCCATCTTGTGTAAGGACACGGTAATCAATCATTTTTTGACGAGTGTCTGTGGGGTGGGGGGGGTGGGGGTTGAGGACGGGGAGGACTAGGCCCACACTGGCTCACAGGAAAAAAGGTGATTCCTAATCCCAGCAATCTGCTGGCTCCTGTGACCAACACTGGTGGCTGTTATTTCCCCTTTCCTGGCAGGTTGGCCCTCTGCTGTTCCATTATCCCCCTCTCTGTAATTAAAGGCAGCCAAGGGGAACTGAGAGGGAGCGAGAGAGCAGACGAGCTCGGGATAGGTGTCCGTATTTCACATAGAGGATAGCTGACAGCAAAGATCCAAGACTTTTCATGGCCTGAGGGGGTGTGTGTAATTAGACTATTACAATGCAGTTTTGCCCAACAAGTCCTCATACCTGGACAAAGTAGGTCATTTGTCAGTGCTTTAAAAGAAAAAAAAAAGGCTCTTGAACATTTTCTTATCTGATCTGTTGGGTAACCAAAAAGAAAAGATGGCTGTCTCATTGGTTAAAAGAAACCAACGTCCAGTGTTAGTTGGAGACAGGACACAAACCATTGATTCCAGTGTTGAAATCACACCAATTGTACACACAGCTTAAAACCCAGAATTTCTCCTTTCTACACTATAAGCTATATCACACTGCTCCCTGCTTTGGCACTGAACATAAAACGTAGTGCAGGTCTGCCTGAACAAAACAATCGGTATTGTCCCCTTTTTTTTTTTTTTTTCTGGAGAGCCGTTTCATTTTGTCACGAGGGAAAGTACGCTCTCCTCCAATGAGTTCAGAAACCTGCGCCTCAGTCTTCCTGCGCGTGTGTGCGTATGTGCGTGCGTGTGTGTGTAAATAAAGATGATACTCAATAATTCCATCCTGCCAGCACACGCTAGGACTGTAATATCGCACGCTGCGAGCACGCCCTGTTCACACTCATAAATCACAAATCTCTGTGCAGTTTTTTTTCCATCTTCTCTCTGCAAAAGTCCTGAAATGTTTGCCAGTTGTTTTGTGAGTGTAACCCCATGACAGGGTTTTGTCTGTGGGCCCACACTGGCTGGAATTGGACAAGATTGGAACCTGTCGCTGTAATGGGGTCTGTGACCCGGTGGGGCTATCACAGGCAATGTGTGTGTGGGTGGCTAAGGGTGCATATACACAAGTCTCTGCATGTGCAGTGATGTATGAGGATGCAAACTCTCTGATAGAGCCTCAAGGGCATGGCTTAGCTGCCATAAACAAGCAGCCTTGGTTATCAGTTAGGCGGTAAATATTGATTATTTTAAATGGCTATCACATTACACTCATAAATATACATTGATTACACATCCTTGGGTTGAAATCCTTCGATTTGCTTTTGAAAAATTTAAAACTATTAGCAGCTCATGAAACAGTAATTTATGAATTCTTATTCATCTACTGAAGGCCCCTGAGATACAGCTGTTTCAGAAACAACTATCCACCGCTGAATGAATTAATGTGAAGATTAATTAAAAGTTTTACCCAAATTTGTATAAATTGCTGCATTTATTATCACTATATTTTTTTTATATAACCCCAAACCATACAAAACAAGGAACCTCTAGTTTTCCAACATTTGGAGTCGATTCCTGGTAGTTTTATCCATCAGTTGTGTTACAGCCCATTGACAGAAAACAATATGTCAGTCACCCCAGAATAGACCCCAACAACCATCATCTCCACGTTCCACTGCAGCATAAACCACCATACCTTCCAGACCCAAGACTTCACCAGTGTACAATCACAGTGTCTGCAAAATATACAACACATCATTAACTGTGGTCTACCCCTGGTTATTTAATACGCTATTTTTTCTCTCAGCCCGTGAACTCCCCTCACTGGGAAAGCCTTGAGGGTATAGATAGTTCATGTATACCACTGCCAACATTGTAGAAAAAATGTTACAACCAGAGTCAGCACTCATTCAATGATGAACTGCGTTTTACCTCTTACCTCTCTCTTCTCTGAATTCACTCCTCAGCAGTTTGGGCTTCTGCCTCTCCCTTATTTCCTCCAGCCACTGCCTGGAAGTGTTGATCACTTTGACGTGAGTGCGCCTTGCTCACCGTGGGTGTAAATAATCAGATTTGTGACAACCAGTCAGAGGAGGTGAGAATTGAATTTTTGAACTCTCATTTTATAGGTCTGATATGAATACTGTTCAGCAGATGAAACAGCATGCCTCCGCTCATGAAGAGAAACTGAATTACTAATTTGAGACAGAGGCAAGCAAAGATTAAAACAGTTTCACTGACTGGCAAAGGGACTCCCGCAGTGTGCCAAGATGCATGGAGCCCATCTTTGGCAGATTTGGTGCTCATACTGTATAAAGAGTGAAAGCATCCTCTATCTATCAGGATACTGCACAGGCTTTAACAGTGAAAAATATTTTTTTAATCTTGGCAACCCTAGGGAATAAAAAAAAAAAAAAATCAACCTGCAGCAACATTTGGATTCATTTTCGTAAGGCAGTTTTACACCCACCACAAATTGGTAAAATTGAATCGTCACAATGTCATCTAAAATAATGATTAAGACGTATGCCAAGGACGCTGCTGACACAGATGAGTTTGATCGACCACAACCTTATAATTTTCAGCCTTTCGGTCCAAGAGACTGGAAACAAGCAAAGGTGAGGGGGGAAATAGCGAGGCAAGGTGAGAAATTGAGTGATGATTTGTCAACTCAGTGTCCTGACAGACTCGATTTTGTGCAGCCTGCGTACACATGATGAAAAGCAGTGGAATTGAAACGGAAACTGGCACAAAAAGAGTGAAAGTCTACTGACCTGACTGATCTTTACCTACTCCTGCTCAGTGCACTTAGTGGCAGGATCAGGGATTCCCCCTTCCTTTTGTAACATAGAAACATACATGTGAAATAAGAAACAGCTTTTAAGGGTCAAGGTCGTAGAAAAAAATCACAGCATTTCTTTTTCTCATTTCTGGCTTTTTGGCTTTTAAAATTTATGAATATGTTTATTGTCTTGCTTGGTCATATTAACCCAATAGTGTAGAATTATTAACACCTTCAACTGTGAATGAATGAACATTCATCACTTGTAGAAAATGTTGTAATGCATTCATTTTAATAATTTTTTTTGTCATAACAGCCTCTAGAATAACTTCCTTTCAATGTGTGAATTCCTCAGATGAGTTTTTTTTCCATCATAATTCTCATCAAAATCAAGGATAAAGGTATTGAACCTTTTAATAAATTAGCTCCCCCAGAGCTTGACAGAGCAGGACATAGAGTGGATTCAGCCTTGAGGCAATCTTTTATAGAAAGAGCAGCAGAGAGCTTGATCTGTCTTTATGCGCTTTTAATTACACACGGCTGGCTGGGCTCCAATCCCCAGAGAGCTGAGGTAAAGCACACGCCGGGACCAGCCACCACTCCGCTGGCAGCTCAGCATTACCCTACCTAAACACCCTCGAGGGAGGGAGAGGAGGGAGGATCACAGGCACTTCTGAGGGCAATACAGGGTTAATTCAGTAGACAAATTTACAAGAGCCACAGGCGGCTGTCTATCATTCCTCAGTATTTTGACTGACGTGCAGTGAAAGCAACTGTCGAGCCTGGGTGCAGGTTACGAGCAAATCACACTCTGGAGCCTCGCATGCCCAGTATATCCCACATACCTCACATACAAACCTACGCCTGCATGTTTTATTACGTACATGCAAATTTCTCCAAAAGGAAAACCCCATCTGAAATTCTTACTTTCTAAGTTGAAGAAGCAGTTCTGGCCATGTTGTGGCGCATGGCGTTCCATGGATGGTGATATTTGATGACCGTTATTGGCTGACATTATAACCTGTCAGATTTTCATCTTGTGGTCAGGTGACAGACAGGTAGTCAGTGTCACTGGGTGATGCGAGAAGACAGACATGCTGCACGGCCTTATCTACTATGACTGATTTACTATGACTGATTGATCGAACGGAAAACGTTCAGCTATGTCAGGACATGGGATTATGCTCAGGCTAGTCGGTGCTTTTTTTTTGTGTCCACACGTTTTTCTGTAGAGTGACCGCACAGCGCTCACACACTGACAAACACATGAATCCACCAAGATTCACAGCCCCCCTCTCTCTGTCTCACACACACACACACACACGGTTATTCTCTCACACGTCTTTCATCGACACACATTCCAACAGCTCAGAGCACGTTGAGCAGCTAGAGCCAAGGGAATAAGACTCCCTCACACAGAGAGACCTTTTTATGTATCAGAAACCCTTGATTCACATGACTCTCACCTCCCAGAACCATACTTTACCACGAAATGAATGGTGTAACCTCCAGGCAATGTCAAGGTGAAGGAAACGTGTCAGTGCCTCCCTGGTGAGCTTTTCTTCGCTCCGGCTCTCTGCAGTTAATGACTCGAGCGTGGAAAGTGTTACCTCTGCCAGGCCTGGCCAGATGACCCGGAGGAGATGGTTGGAGGGAGGGGAGGATACAGACTGTAATCACAGGCAATCATCAGCTCTCTCAGTGGATTTCTGCTACTCTGGACTGGACTGCTTGGCCCCAAACCTGTGATTTGAGCTGCGAGGTAGAGTGAGACAAAAGAAAAAGGATGAGGATGAAGATGTCAATGAAGATTTAACGTAGAGTACACAAAAATGAACGATTCTGGTGATTTACTGTTGGTGAGAATTCCCCAGGATGCCTTTGGTTTTGTTTGGTGATAGCTGGTGACACTGCCTATAGTGCTAGTTGAAACAGAGACCTGGCTTGAAGAGAATTTAGAGGTTGGAGGTTGAGAAGTGGATCCATCCACATTAGCAAAGTCTGGCTCAGATGTTTCCTAAGAGAGAATGTCACTGTAGCTTAACTACGTCCTATAATTAGCATGTTCTAAAAGTAGCCAATTTCACTTTTAGCAAAGAAATATATAGCTATATAGCATTCATTTCAAAGTACTGGTTAATTACATCTGGCCACATGAATTCTAAACAATAATGGTCTATTTTTAGATTTTCCATGTAGTTGTGGGAGTCTACGGACATGCTAGTGGCTACATGAGGCTGTAGCCACTAGCTAGAGAGCTAGCATGCTAACAACCTCACAATGACAATGCTGACATGCCGATGTTTAGGCAGTATCATGTTGACTATGGTCACCATCATAGTTTAGCGTGTTAGCATACTAATGTTCGCTAACTAGCGCTAAACATATGTACAGCTAAGTTGATGGAATGTCATTCGTTTTGCAGTCAAAGTTTTGACCTGATGGTGGCCCTAGACCAAAAATCAGATGATAACCAAGTTGTTAAAATTCATTGTGATGGGGACATGGATGTGTATCCCAAATTTCATGGAAGTCTGTCCAATATTTTAGAAGAAATTTTACTAAAAGCCAAAAATATCAGCATCTGGTGAATGTCTATACAACATTTCCATTCAGTGGTTGTTGAGATATTTCAGAGTGGACCGGTGATGGACCAGTGGACCAACAGAAGA
The DNA here is from genome assembly GCF_002814215.2 of Seriola lalandi dorsalis. Lineage (NCBI taxonomy): Eukaryota > Metazoa > Chordata > Actinopteri > Carangiformes > Carangidae > Seriola > Seriola lalandi. Next base: position 124,468 of record NW_019524879.1, on the reverse strand, counting down.
CACTTAAATACGCCATATCTCGGTTCAACACATCCACACTAGTTGACTTTTGAGTCCAAAAGCGACTTGACGCTCTTGCATAGAGAGGATGCTGCCGGTCTCCACTCTGTGTAAAAGAAAAGTTCCTGCAGCTTGACGTTGAGCCCGGGCATCGTGGCTTCCCGACCCTCCAGGCTAAGTCTAATGGAGTTCTGCTTCCTCCAGCTCGCCTGCCTCTATTCATCAACACACAACCAGCCCCCTCATAGCCTGCGGCAGTGATACTAATATGGAATACAGAATGGTGGTTAATTTCACTTCACAGCCAAGCTTGCTGGTGCCACTTAAAAAAAAGAACAAGCGCTCTTCTTCTCAACCACCAGTCTGATCTGCTGGCCTTGATCGGCAAAAAATAACCTCCGCTTTTATAGCTATATGCATGTCAGCTCTGCCTTAGGAGTTGTAAACTTTTACATTGTGGTGTGTTGTGATACTGTGAAAGAGAAAAGCCTTGGACTGTTTGTCTCTAACTCTCAGTCCTACGTGCTCTGCGGTTGAGTCTGGTTGTCTGCTTTCTACTGTGGTCTTTCATCACGTTCACTCCCCATTCTGGCATGCCTACCAGTATAGTATCTGTGTGCGTGTGTGTGTGTGTGTGTGTGTGTGTGTGTGTGTGTGTGTGTGTGTGTGTGTATGTGGGGAGAAGACCAGATCTTTACTGCCATCTAGTGGCAGAATGCTAGAAATCTTACAGAGGGGTTAAGGAGATTACCTCAGAGATCATGAATAAAAAAAAAAAAAAAGAAAGGAAAGTGTGTTAAAAACAGTGGCTGAAGTGTTTTGCAAGCACTGTGCATATACAGTAGATGAGTATGTGTGTTTGTGGAGGTTGGTAGCTCATTAATGGGAGTCTATATTAGTGTAGCAGGTCAGTTAAGTCAATGAGCAAGCGCTAATTCTTCCTCAGTCCCTCTGTACGCTACCACTTGTGACACATTTGCATATAAATTACTTTAAATGTGATGTTGCTGCTAAATTTCTTAACCACCGCTTGTTTAAAATTCATGAATGCTTTTGAATTTTGTCAGGCACGGTTGGGCTGTCAGAAAATCCTTTGATACATTTAAAAACTCTGGCAGGTGTGCATGTGCGTGTGCGTAAGCATTTATGCAGAAATTTTGTGAAATTCTCCCCCGTTTAGTCTCTGAAAAGCTCTGAAGCTTCCCCTGTCCTCTATCTCCTTCTCCCTCCCTCTCTCTCTCTCTCTCTCTCTCTCTCTCTCTCTCTCTCTCTGTTTAGACTCATTACCCAGTCTCCACTAGCAGATGGTGAAGGGAGTCTTGTCCCTGTGTGTATGTGTGTGTGCGAGTGTGTCTGTGTGTATATACAGTATGTCTAGTTATCACAAGTCACAGCGATCAGTATTCTGAAACAGTCTGTAGGCTTCTTGGAATTGTCACAAGCCCAGCTAGTAGAATATTAAGTAGAATATAGAATATTAAAGAATTGTTTTGGCCTGTCTTTATAGTAATGCATTTGAATACTTTTCCCCACAGTCTTCAGCTGTATTGTAGCACAGCATAATCTGCTTTTTTTATCATATTTTTTTTGGAAATATGATACCCAGGATCTATCTCACACCACACAAACAAACACACATACTCACTCACTCACTCCCTGGTGCTACCATCTCTTGCTAGTGGGCGATCAGACTTTAGACAAGTGCTCTTGTTCAGTGTTAATTTGTGTCTGCTGGTTGATTGTTTGCCTCAGGAGGAACAAGGATGGCGCTTGGTGCTAAAAGTAACTGAATGGCCTCTTTACACTCTGCTAATTGATTCTGAGGGTTTTGATTGTTTTTTTTTTTTTCTGCGTTGCCATGTGTGTGTGTGTGTGTGTGTGTGTGTGTGTGTGTGTGTGTGTGCTTGTGTGTGTGTAAGAGAGACACAGAGCCAGATGCACACCAACAAATGGAAGATTTACTAACAACATAGCTTGTGGCATAAAACACTGTATTTACAGAGATGATGCAATGACAGAAAACAATGTTGTGAGAGGTCTAAAGCTGAAATATTCACCAGTGTTTCTCTGACATATGTACTCTGAAGAGGGGCTTCTCACAGAAGGCTTCTGAAGGCTTTGAATTACTTTCTAATGTAGACTGAACAACCATAAAACATGATATAAAATAGACGGACTCGCTTGCAGGTGTACTATGTTGCTTCTTAACTAGGTTGACCTGCACGTTCATGCAGACAAAGCTGGCTCAGCATCAGTATAGTACCTCAGCCTCCAGCAACAGTGGCATGTAAGGACTCTTTGATGTTTCTGTACCTGCCGGCAAGCAAGCACCTAACTGCATAGATGGCTGTAATAAACATTTTATGTGTCTGCCTGTGTGTGTATGTGTGTGTCTCTCTGTGTGTGTGTGTGTGTGTGTGTGTGTGTGTGTGTGTGTGTGTTTGTGTGTGTGTGTGTGTGTGTGTGTGTGTGTGGTGTGTTTACATGTACAGCCCTCTTTTGATAATGTGTTGATGTACAGTCTTGTACACTATGTATCCAGCCTTTTAGTTTGTCTGGATGAAAAGAAAAATCTGTGTTTATACACATTCACATGGAAATCCTGGAGGGCTTCATTAGCTGATGTAATTCTGAAAGAGTCAAACATGGTAATGTTGTGATTGCAACCGACTGATCCGACCGGATGGTTTAATAGAAAGTATCAAACAGCCTCACCAGCGACTCAGAAACATTAGAAATATTTGACTTCACACACAGGAAATGTGCTGTCCAGCCACTTGAACAAAGAATCTTGACCACATTTTCTCTGCGTCCCCTCATCTGTATGTGTATACATGCCTGCATACTGCATGTTTATATATTTTGGCCACACTGCACATGCTCGAGAGTCTCTTAAGGTAATTTTTGTAAGTCCTTTGCTGTGTGTTTACATGAAAATTCGCTCTCTGTTCCCTTCTCTAAATGTTGTGATGGCAGCTCTAAACAGGATGCAGGTCGGCTGTAATATTAGTTTATACAAGAGACACTCAGGCTGGCCAGAGTGTCACTGGACTGATATCACTGTATTCATGTCTTCTCTGAAAAGCATCTCGCTACACTGGAAGTATACAGATTTAACAACTAGCCTTATAACAGTATCTTTCAGTTCAGCTTTTTACAACTAACAAATACTTTAATAAGTAAAAATAATACTGCCTATTTGCTCAATCAAAATATATGCCTTTCCATTAAGATATTCCAGTCGTTTGTGCAATTATTTTTCAATTTCCCATTGCACTGCTACACACAGAGTAATCACATTCACTCTTGGATTCGTTTTGTGAAACAAAGGAATGAAGGTTTGCACTGGAAAGGGCTTTGTTGGTTTGCAAAAATACTAATATTTTAGTATTTGTCTAGTTGTCAAACACACAAAGTAATCAGATTTGTCTCATTTCCAACACTTCGTGAGGAACAATTGCAGGAGAATGTCTGCCCTGGAAATGGCTTTGCTACATTACAAAATAGTCTTAGACGGAGGACATTACAGAGTATTTCTTAAACTTGCTTCATGACTGTCAACAGTCTCCACCAGCATTGGAAACGCAGAGGAAAATACAAGCTGACCAGTTGGAGTTCTTGTGGTCTCTCCATGGTATCTTTGTAGCCTTGACATGTAGTTACATTTTTGCAGGAGGTGCACGTCAGCGCCATAGTATTTTCCACTGCTTTAGTTTGAGTGCCTGTGATCTGTTTCCTATTTACCAGTGTGTCAGTGTCAGCTCTCTGTCACCCCCGTGTCTGGAAGAGTGGTGTACCCTCTGTTATTTGGTTCTGTCAGCAAGACTGGCTTGGTGAGCCGTGTCCTGGAGGATGGATTGGGGATGAGGCGAAGAAGACGTTGTACTGGTCGCTATCCAAGCCCATGTCTGTCCTCCCCTGCCCCTCCATTCCCCTCTCTAGCTTTCTTTCCCCTTTTTCTCTGCTTTTTTTCTTTTTTAACCCCATTTCTCCTTCCTCCTCTCCCACAACCTCAGGGAGTCCTCGGGAGGTGCAGTGTTCCAAAATGGGATGATTTTTTTCCCCTTCTTCTTTTTCTTCTTCTTCTTCTTCTTCTTCTTCTCTGGTCGCTCTCTCCCTCTCCCGAATTAACACTGAAAAAAACCCCAAACCTCAATGCTGAGTGACTCATTCAAATAATTGTTGCTTTTAGCTGTATCAGGTTACTCTTTTCTCTGACTCTCTTCTTGCTTTTCTTCCTTTCCCTGAGTACAGTGTGGTATCTGGGCCACTTGTGAATTAGGGCCTTTGAGTGAAAAGACAGAAAAAAAATAGTGACATCAGAGAGGGAGAGAAAGAGAGGGATCCAAAACCTGAATAGCCCTGTAATTTTCTGCTCTGTTTCTATGATTGAATGTATAACCATTACAGACAATTGACTCAATAGGAGATTGTCCTCCCTCTTGCAGCCAGCTGGGTCACATTGTATGTGTGCATGTATGAGTAAACATATCTGAAGAGAGTGTGTGTTTGTGTGTGTGTCTTATTTTAGCATGTCTCCACGACTTAGGTGTGTCTAGGCGGAGCTCGACATACTTGTCTTTTACGGGAAGATACCTTGGAAGGAGTATGCCAGCCTATTCAGGACTGAATAACAGAGACGACAAAGAGACGCTACTTGTGTGTGTGTGTGTGTGTGTTTGTGTGGGAAGGACAGCAAGAACAAAAGAGGCGAGCAGTGAGATAGCAAGGGGGAGTGGACCAAGAGAGGAAGGCCAGAGCGACTCGAAGAGAGTCAGTACTTGCTGAAACATTTTTGAAGAGGAGGGGGGAGAAAGAGTGAGACCTGGAGAGATCCCTCCCCCTGTCAAATCCAAGTTACTGTAGACTATCCTAAAGCTAACCCTCCCTGCCCTCCCTTCCCCTCCTCTCCCCGTCCCATGTGAGCAGCAGCCCGATGACTGGACCTCTCTGTGTCTCCGCTCTGCTTACGCTTTGCTGCGCTCCGGCAGACATGCATTGTTCTCCACTGTACACTACTTGTTGCCCCCATTCTCAAAGACTCAGTCTGTCTTAGCTCTGCAGAAAGATTGACTGGAAAAGACTTTGGCTGCCTCACGGTGAGTACTGACATTTTAATTTCGGGCTTTTGTCAGCAGAGAAGAATTGTCTCATTCATTTGTTCGCTATGACAGAGACTTCGCCTGAAGTTACTGAGTTCGGTAAAAGCTGAGGTGATAATGAAATAGTAGGAGATGTTTAAACAAGACACTGAAGTTGGCGCGCTGTGAAAAGAATGTGGAGAAACTTTTGTAACAGTGTGAGTTGGCGAGCAGGATTGCCTCAGAAGTGAGAGACTTTCCAGCTCTTCTCCTCTCTCTGTCTGACTCGCTCCCTTTTTGCTGACTCACTCTATTAACTTATTACACATGGCTCCATGCTGTGTGGGTGTGTGTAGTGTACATGTGTTGCCATTGTGTTCGATGTTCGGGAGTAATTCTCTGATTATACGTCTGTCCTCCTCTGTCCTAGTGCGCATGTGTGGGTGTCAATCAAATTTAATGATTTACTCCTGTACGCCTGCTCGTCTATGTAAATGTGGGACTCGAAAAACAGAAAGGAGAAGAAAGAGAAAACTGGCATACTGTTGCCTCACTGTTTGTCATCACTCTCTCAGGTCCTTATTGATTTCCTCATCTCTGCTCGCTGAACGAGAACAATAGCCTCTCGCCTGGCCAAGACCCCTAGTAAATAAGCCAACTAAATATCAACACCAAATCTGCTGCAAGATGTTGTTCATTGATTTGCTTTGTCGCCAGATGTGCAAAGGCACGCGCACACATGCACACACACACACACACACACACACACACACACACACACACACACACACACACACACGCACACACACAAAGAACACACACATAACACAATCGGGCCTAGAGGGACTTCATTGTTTGGTGCACATAATTGTTTGTGTGTATGTGTCTAAAGCCTTGTCCAAAAGGTCTTGGACAATGAAGTCTGTCAGCAGGGGGATGTTGATTTCTGTCTCCCTCTCCGTCTCTTTCTCCCTCTCCTTTTTCCTGTCCAAGTCCCCCTTCACATCTGGATCGCACCCCCCCCCCCTCCAACAGCTGACAAGGAACAAGGGAGCGGATGGAGGGAGGAAGGGGGTGTGGATGCAGGGAACAGAGAAAGAGAGAGAGAGAGAGAGAGAGGGAGAGGGAAAGAAATGGGAGGAAGGGGAGTTTTGCTTAGGCCAGAGTTCCCCTGGTATACTTCCTCCAATGCAGGAAGGAACGTCCCTTCACAATGTCATTGTGAGTGCCTGATGTATGAGAGGAAACACAAAATATACTGTACACACAGATGGGAAGCACTCCCTCGCACAAGGACACATTTAAACAAGGACGCATTTAAAATGGCGTAGAATACGCACATGCATGATTGGGCATACGTAAATGTACCTATATTTAAATGCATACAATTGTTCCCACTCAAAACACACACACACACACATAATGCTACACATGCCAGTTAGGCCATGATTAAGCCCATAGAACCCGAGTCCCATGCTCCTGTAGAATTTAGCTGAGAGAGGAGTGTGCTGCTGCTTCTTCGGGAGGCTTCGGCCTCAGTGTGTGTGTCAGGTTTTCAATGGGAATTTTTGCTCGAAGGCTTTAGCTGTCAAAACAAGTCCTGTTCTCTGTCAGTCTCTTTACCTTTCAGCTCATCACAGTTTGTTGTCTTTCCATAGCTGGACTCCAACGAGACTCCCTGAAGTTAAAACCATAATGAAAAGCTCCACTTTAAAGAGAATCACTTGGCCTCGATTGGATTTGCTTTTCTTTGCTTTTTCATTTTCTCTGCCAGATGAAACATACATGCCAGCTGCTGTTGCACTGCTCCGCCAGACCTGGGCAACCACTCCTGTGCCTGTTTATCCATACCAGGGCAGGGCTGAGTGCCATGCCAACAGGTGTATGTCGACATCATTAGTGTTAAGCAATGGGCGAGGCAGCATGGATGTAGCACTTTTTTTTTTTTTTTTTTGAAAGGGGTAAAAGTCTCCCTCACATCTGCTTCTGCGGTTCTCGCGCTGCACATATGATGAGGGTGGCATTGAATCGGGACAGTGATAAAACACCCGCCTTCATTTCCTCCACAGCCTCCCAGAAATTGTTTGACTCTGCAGTTTCTGCCATATGTGCATGTGCAATTCAAACATCTCCCTCTGTCAGTGCAGCTGGTCTGTGTCTGTCTCTACTTCTACTTTTACACTTTACAGTTTCTCGCCATTATGAGCTAAGCCTGCATCTCTGTGTGGTTTACAAGCGAGCAGCCATGATGTTTCAATGCAGGTGGCACGAGTGTGACTGAGGTCACTAGGTCTACAGTGTGAATAGCCTCTCTTTGGAACAGTGTTAAAACTAATACGTCAGTAAAAGTCTTGTAAATAATCAGTTTTAGTTTTTCATAGTAAGTGTGTCTTTCAATATAGAATATGTCATAGAGTAACATAATGATGTGTTGAGACTGTGGCCTTGTTTTAAAATTCATCGTGACAGAGATCATCCCTTTACCGGGGTAGTCGTTTTACTGGTCTGACGTCAGCCATGTTGGTATGTCTTACATTACACCAGTACTGCATGTCACTAGGCAAAAACCGAGAAGCATGGCCAGTTTTCGTTTGGCACAAGAAGCACTGTACTGTACAGTATGTGTGCTAGCAAACACAGTCTTGTCTCAGAGTGGAGAAGACTGACATGTGCTCAGCTAGGTTACAAAGCTCCGGTTTGTTTTGGTCACAGTAATAGCATTTACTCAGCAATGATGTCAATCCATTGTGTCCAACAATGAAAAACAGACAATCTGACAGAGATGGAGCAAGACTAAGACCATGACTGATGACAAAGAAACCACCACAGTGGGAGGAAATAGATGCATGAATGAATAGAAATAAATTTGGGAAAGAAAATAAAGCACTGTGCAACCTAAAGGTAATTTAGACCCTTGCAAAAAGCAATTTATTCAAGTTTATAACATGTAAATCATATATTGTGACATACATACTAATGCAAAGCAAAATGAAAATCAATAAGTAGAAAAAAAGAAGAAAACAATGGCTCATTGCAGTGCATTTTTTGTAACAGCCTGGGGTATTTATTTTTATTTTATAATGTCTTCATATGTCTAAGGAGAACAGGTGCTCCGAGCTTTGTGAGATGGATTTGATACATACGCGACTCCAGATGTGTTTTTCTGACTCGCATCTCTTTTTCAACTCTGTCTTTCAACCCCACTCCACCCCACCCCCACCCCGATTCATTCAGCATCTTTCATTTTAGGACGGATGAGTCTTAGAGCAGCACCCTAAGCTTATCCGTGCCTCCTTTTTTGTTTCTGCGCTTATCTTGGCGCACAACTCGGCTCACACACTGCAAGACAGATTACAGCACCTGAGAGGGGGGAGCCTGCTCAGTGCTGATGCGACATATACCGTAGACTTACACACACAAAGAGATGTAGCCATGTGTATCAAAGCCATCATGTATCAAAACTGCACACATCAAATCACATTTTGCTGGTTTTAAAGACTTGTGGCTTCTCTGTGGCAATGCTTCATGTCTGCAGAATCATTAGTATTCTTGGTTAATGTCCTACTATGAACACTTTTATGAGCTTTTTGACTTATAGCTGTTCATCACTGCAGTTGGTTCCAATTACAGAGAGGCATTCCTTTATTAGACATTGCAGAGACATATTTAGATGTTATGTATATAATGGGTCCAACATGTTTTTTTTTCTCTTAAACATATGACTGTAACATCCGAGTCTAATTTGGGATATAATACATTTCATATGTCATGACAGACTGATAGACAGAAACATATAGCTTCACTCAGAGTTGTGGGGTGGAAGCCAATGTTTCAAGAACTCTGCTCCATGACTTGGACGTCACGCAGTTTTAATCACAATATTAGTCTTAAAATCAAGTCAAGTAGGGCAAGTTTATGCAAAATGAAACATGCGAGTAAGCCTGTAAGTGCTGCTACAAGAAGGATAATTATTTTAGAAAAATCTCTTATTGAGTTTGGTTTTTCCAGAGAGCAAAGAATGGTGTTAATTTTTGCTGTGTGGATTGCATTGCAAATAACGTCATTGCAAATGATCTGCAGTTTGCTCAATCCCTATTCAGTCTGCAGCCTGATTGCTTTTGATGGGTTTGCACCTCTGGCACTATCATTCTGCACCGTCCGTGAAGTAGATTCATGATTCTCAGGTTAGATTTTTTTTTTTCAACATTAAATCACTCTCATTCTGTCTATAGAAAAAATGCATCTCTCCATTTTTCCATTTTCATACCCCTATATTTCTAAGAAGGTCTGTGTGTGTGTAAATGAATGATTTCATTAATTTGATCAGTAATTATCAGTAATCAGTAAATCTGTGTGTATATACTGTGTGTAGGTAAGTGCCTGCAGACATTGATACACAGACAGGCATGCCTGATTCTTTGTACAAAGTGCTCAAATGCCCACACACACACACACACACACACACACACACACACACACACACACACATACACACTATCTCTGACTCCAGTGTAATTCTCAGTGGCTCCGCTGTGACTATAAAAGCTCATTGAATTTATTTTGTAACAAGTCAGAGGGCAGGTATAAATCTCCTGCAAAATCCGAGTTTTGAGCATGTCACAGGTTACACATGAGAGGATTACAGCTATTATTGGTGAAAAAAAGAACATTTTCCTGATTATAGCCCGAATGTGTGTGTGTGTGTGTGTGTGTGTGTGTGTGTGTGTGTGTGTGTGTGCGTGTGTGTGTGTGTGTGGGGATACAAAGAGCTCTGATTACTGCTGGCACTGCTGCCCTACTTCCCAGGATACCAAGCATTGACTGGCACAGCGGGGGGACAGGAAAGGCTGTAGGCATACACACACATACATGTATCACCGTGCCGGCACACATCAAACGCAGTGATTAGCACTTTGTAGGTTAATCTCATGCTTTCCTTTTTTTCTTTTTTTTTAAATCACACAACTCAGATCATCTGTATTGAATAAACAGAACACAAACAGCTTCATGGTACAGAGCTAATATATAAAATTGATACTTGTAAATTTATGGATGATTACATATGTGAATTATGGCATATAACACGTCATTCTATACTCCATAAAACACCAATAAAGTTAACATCAGGCGTGCACACACATATGCTTTTTCCTGTTTGTGTTGCCCATGGCAACGGCTTGGCAAAGGATCACTGGTGATGTCAGATGTGATGTACGAGTGTTGGGAGTGTGAGGGGATGACCTCAGCAGAGGGGAAGTCCCAGAAGACTCATATCAGCTGCAGCCAGCACCGACTTTCTCACACTCAGTATCTGTACTAACAGCTAAAGCTGCCCTGACCCACATGAAATCCCCCCCACCCTCCTGATCCTTCACAGGTATCATCACAAATCACCAGCACGCAGCGTGACAAAGACCTCTGACATGCACACATGCACAGTCCCACACACCACACGTTGTCCGATACAATGAATAAAGGGAATGGAAATATTTAGAGGATTATTCTAGGTTTCAGTAAAGGTTCTCTCTGGAGCTTTTGACTCGGAGCTGTGTAAAGCAGTGTTCTGATGAGTGGGACTCTCTCTCATTCTCTACTTGCATATGCATATGCTCAAGGGATTATACACACATTTACATGACAAGCTGGCATGTAAATGTGTGGTGAGATGTCAGTGGGAATAGAATGAACGGAGTAGATTTACAAAGTTAATGATGCCCATTCTGTCTAGATTTATTTTATGAATTTTCCGTCTAGCTAAGATAAAATTTTAGATATGCAACTAAGGCTAATTTGGCGCCTACATTTAATGTTGTAAGCCATTGCAAACATTCTGGCTGTGTCTATTAAATGAAAGGGGTGAAAACAGATGCACGATGCCCCTTGGTCTCACTCATTTGTTTGGGGTGAATGGTAGAAATGGAAGAAGACACTAGCCAGTGTAAGCAATTCTGATTTTAAAAACAAACACTTTGTTAGGCATGTGTTTGTCCTGACTTTATGCTGCATAGAATGCATTTTGGTGCTAAAAACCAAGTGTAAACAATGTTTGCATGCATGCAATGCGTGTACCTTTAAGTCCAGCCCCTCTGTTATGAAACAACTTGAAATGGTCATTTTTGTATGCTGTAATTTAAATAGGGTGTAGTTATAGTATTTCCTGTAACTAAAGCCAGTGGTTATTCTCATCAGCCTCGGTTTGAGGCTTTTGGCTTCTGGCACATGAGTCCTGTGGCTTTTTTCTGTGGGCAACGTAGGAATCTATGTTCATGTTATGGTCTGTTGTTAGCATCAATGTATTTTCGCTGATATTTAAACCCATCAAATCCAGCTTTTTGACACACTAGTCGCAGTGCTGTGGTGACCTTTTCTGGCATGGAAGCATAAGCTCATCCATTTTCCCCCAGAGTGGTGGCCTCTGTCCAGGTTGGCAGAGCACTGTCCAGTCCCTGCTTCTGGTTCAAGCAACAGTCGATCCGTAAATGAATGGTTGCCTCTTCCTAGGACAGCTGTGCTACCAGCCATGGATGGAAAAATAATCATGGAGGCACCAACCACATCCATGGATACAAATCAGGAATGTGTGTACTGTGCGTTCGAGGCGCAGGCGAGTACATGTGTGCATTTGCAAGTACATGTGTGCTCCATTGTGCATGAACCTGTTGGTGTGTGAATAAGTTGTTAACTCTTATGAGGTGTTAAGGGATCGAGAGCCAGTAATGAATCACAGGGTGAGTTATTTTTCTTCTCTGGATTCGCCCTGCATTAACATCTCACTCAAAGGTGGGTGTTTAATGGCTGTTGTAAAAGGGAAGGTTGGTAAACACATAAAAGTGCTGAAGTAAAATCAGAGTGTGGGAGAGTGGAAAGTGGCGAGAGATGAATGTGCAGGTTTTCGGTGTGGAAGGGTGTCATCTGTCTTTTACACCAAATTTAATTTCAAATGAATACAGTTCTTCAAACCCACACGCATCATAATCAAATTCTCATCCTTTGCACCCATATTTTTTGGTAAATTGGGATGTTTCTCTGTGCACCTCAGAGGGCAGAGCATGACACTGACACTGCAGATTTTGGTCATCCATACCAATAAATGTTTATATCGTCTTTGTGCTTGGTGATGAATGCGAGTCAGACCTACTGAAGTCCTGTGTATTATCAGTGCTTTGCCCCAGGGGGAGCTGTTGCTCTAGATGTGAACTTTGAATCCCTCGTCCTGTCCTGCCCTCTCCCCCCTGGACCCGTCAAATATCCTAATGTAACCTCCCTCTGCCTTCTCTACTCTTTTCTCAGCCAGTCTTCTCTTCCCTGCTTATATCTCTTAATCTCATTATGTTATAGTCTAGTCAATAAAATTTGCAATTCCCAAACTTTTTTCCTACTTTGATGATTCACTGACAGTGACCAAAGTTTACCCGCATTTCATTCTGCCATTACATCATACACAAAAACCCAGGACTCAGCTGTAAACACGTTCCCACCACATGTCCAGCTGTCTGATTCCAGTCATTTTTGCACATAAACAGACAGAATCAGGAGTCTGGTCGTGGGGTTATGACTGAGCTAACCCCCCGGAACTAGACGGTGTCTAAGCTGGGCAGGCCTTTATGCTCGCTACAGTAAAATCTCAGAGTGACTCAGTGCAAAGCGAAGATGCTCTGCTCTGTTGTGCCTCAGCTCTCCCCCACTTTGTCCCTGTAGATCTCGTTGAGCTTCAGTGTATGGTGAGTAAAGCCTTTTCCTGGTGCACATTTCACCTGATATTGATATTCATGTCAGGAATAGTGTCAGAGTGTTGGTGTGTGTGTGTAACTGCAGGCTTTCTGTCTGAGGACCAGAGGTTTGAAAGAGCAGCCTGATTATGTCTTTTTGCTTAAATCATATTTCAGAGTTGACTGTCCTCTCCTTTATATCACCAGGTGCAGTTGTATAGTGTAGATTTGTAAATGTGGCTTGATTGGTGGTGTTTGAGGATGTCTTTGATAATCAGTTGAAACATGGAACATTGGAGGTGAATAGATGAGATTATATTAAGTCAAATGTACATTTGCTCTTCTTCATATCCCCCTCCCAGTCTCTAGGAGCAGAGCCAAAGAGGTAAGATACATTGCTCCAAAACACACACCCATGAAAATTCCCCTGCCCGGGTCGGAATTCGATTTTTAATCCTCCCTCAAATATGATATAGAAAGCTCCGAATAGTTCTGCTCAAATCTTAGGTCCTTGCTTTAGAAGCCATATGTGCTCATATTTTTCTGCTCTGAGATCATCACGACCAGATCATCTTGCAGCTGTCCTTCAATATATTCCAGATTTTGACATGAAGAGGATTTAAAAAAAAAGAAGAGTGTATAGAGAAAGGAGGAGAAAAAAAGGAATAGAAACTGGGGCGTTTCTGCAGTGTACCGACTGTGACCATGTAACTGCAGCATCCATGGATTTCTTAGTTCAGGGTGAGATTAAATACAGATTTTTTCATATATTATGAAGATGTTTGTGGCAGTGGTGCAACTGAATGACAGCTACAGTAGATTCATACATGCATCCATGCCATGCTGATGTTGTAGCGATAATGTAGCAGAATAAGAGCGATAATCTGAGAGAAGGTAAATATTACATTGGTTCTGGGCTATATGCCAGCTCTGCACCACAGAACATCTTTTATCTCGTATCTTTTCATCCAGCATGGGCTGAGCACCAAGGCCTGCAGCGTAAAACTCATGTGCCAACACAGGCCTCCTGTGAGTGAGTGAGTGAGTGTGTGTGTGTGTGTGTGTGTGTGTGTGTGTGTGTGTGTGTGTGTGTGTGTGTGTGTTTGTGTTTGTGTTTGTCCTCCGGGGACCCCTAGCTTGTCTTCATCCCTCTGACCATCCCTACCCTGCCCGCTCATTTTCTCTATCTGTATTTCTCCAAGTCTTGCAGCCTGTCAGATCGATCCACTCAGCCCCCCAGTTGTCCTCAAACACTAGCCCACTAGTGTACACTAGCCCAGTGGCACTGATACTTATAGGAAGAAAAGGGATGTTGATAACTGATAATCAAAGGAATTAATCAGTCAGAATAAACTAAAATCGGTGCGTTCCAGCTTCTCAGATGTGTGGATTTTCCTGCATTTCCTTTGTTTTATATCATTGTTATTAGCATAGCTTTGGGTTTAGGACTCTTAGTCAGACATAATAAACAGCATAAAAGTATCAACTTGCGCTTAGAGAAATTGTGAAGTGTAATTTTCACTTTTTCTTACATGTTATACATTTAATACTCTGAATGATTAATCAGTTTATGGGAATAACCATCAATAGCAGCCCTGTAACACACCTGTGTTTCTTGTCACAGCCACCGCTACGCACCAAATACCCAGATGGCATATTACCCAAGTAGGCACACTGTCGTACAGGCTATTTGTTCAAACATGTATTCCGCTATTTAGGACTGTGTCCTTACCTCAGGCAGATACATCTGTATCTCAAACTCAATTTTACTCGACCTGCATTTCATTTCAGCGGGCCTGTTAACCTTCACACTGCTTCTGGTCCCGCTGAGTCGATTTGGCTCCAGAGAAGCTCCTCTCTTCCAGAAGGGTGAAGGGACAGTGGGGCAGGTTCATTACTGCTGCATTGGCTGGCCTCTAACCTGAACTGGAAGGACAGTCATTAAACACATAACGCTAATGACTGCCAACTGCTCCATTTGTTCCATCTATCAGCATGGATGTGGGGTTGTTTGTTGTTTGTTGCTGTTGTTGTGTATTCGCATGTTGGCACGGGTCACACACTGATCCGTGGGGACATGGGTAACAGAGAGCGACAGAGGGACCGAGTTACACAGAGTGAGTCAGAAAGGTGTGTTAATTGGTTGTGACCGACCGTCTGGACCAGAGATTTCAGACAGGGCTCCCCACCAGTTCGTAATGAGGTCTCGTCAGGCTGGAGCAACCATCACCGCGGCTTATGCCAGGCATCGGAGCATTGCCATGGTAACCTCTAAGCCCTTTACCTCCTCACAGGTTGTGAGTCAGCCAATTACAACACAGAAATATGAGAATCATCCCCATGATGGATAAAACTTTTTCATATTATTAATTGCAGCGACTTATGGTAAAGTTTAGGTTATAACTAGGATTGGCTATCAATTGCTTGCAGGTAATATAATGACTTTCAAGTATTTCACTTTATTGTTTTTAATTTAAAGACCCAAACACCTCAATGGACACTACAGGATTTAAAAAAAGGAAGACTTCACTCATTGAAATGTCTCCTCTCTCCCTTCTCTTCATGTGAGCATCAGTTTCACTCGTTTGAGAGCACAATCCACAAGTTTGACCAGAGCCTTGTACGCCGCCATGTGAACCTGTTTAAGTAATTAGGAAAGTATACAAGTTTTGTTTTGTTTTGTGTTTTTGTGGCTCGATGCTGCCACTGGGTTCATATTTTGCCAGTGTAAGCAGGATCCTCTGTGCTAAATTGGGGGGGAAATTCCTGTGAAAGTGGAGGGCTTCAGTGGTTGAGCTGAGCTTGCACTATGTTTGTGTGTTGTGTGGTTGAGTATCGTGTAGACAGCCAGACGGACAGACGGATGGACAGAGACAGATTGAGGCTGTGCTACATGCACCCACCCACACACACACACACACACACACACACACACACAGAGTGACCAGAGAGTTTATCTGGGGGAATGAGACACTGGCGTAGTGGATAGTTGGCTGCCTTGTCTGCTGGTTATCTGTCGCTGTTTACAAAGAACTTCCATTAATTGTGTCGTTTAAATATTTTTCAATGTGAGGATATAGATAAGGCTTTTGGAATACTCAAATGTCCTCTTTAGATGAGACATTGGTCATTAAAATGACACATGTACACAGTCCATTTGATTTAGTTACTAAAAAACAAAGTGGCTTATCATCATTGATAAACCTGAGAAAGAATATTAGTGTTTTTATTTTTTGTTTTACGAAATAGAAAATGAAAATCAAACCATCTTCTTTTTTCAATTTTGATCATCACTTTTTGATCATGAAAAAGAAAAACGCCCTGTATTTCAATTTCAATTTTTGTATTTTAAAAATTAAAATCAAATAACCATTTTTTTGTCTTTTGATACGTCTTTCTGAAAGGCAAAATCAAATGACCATACAAGCTGAAAACTACTTCTCCCAAGTAGAATGGATAAATTATTAGGAAGGAAATGTGAAATTAGCTGAATGTGCCGCGGTCAACGTTAAACTTTGGACCAAATTAATGATGTCAGTTGGGATTTCTTATATAATGCGCTCTGCCAAAGCCACATACTGTACAGTACACGCTGTCAGACCACAGTCAGATCCGGAGTTTGGAGCCAGTTGTACAGAGGAAGGCAACAATTTACTCTGTGGTACCTGAAGAACAGAGGTGCATCAACACTGTATTTTACAGCTAATTCAAACTTTGAAGTGCCTGCTGACAGCTTTCCCTATGGACTCATGAGTTTGTAGCTGATGGTCATTGGGACAACAAATATAATCCATTGTTACTAAAACAAAAAAGGGGATTTATTCTTAGTCTGTGTCTACGTCAGCAGGATATTTGAGAATGGATTTCGAGGCACATCAGGAGACAGATAGGCCCTTTGCCAAGGAATTTTGTGGCAAAATAATAAACTGAGAGTGAATTCCAAATGCTAAGGGAGTGTTTACAGTTGGAATTATTCCACTTGACAATTGATGTCATAAGAACAATTTCATACGTTGTGAGCAACTTAGGTTAGTGGTAGAGGTTTGTACTATGAGTGGTTATGTTTGTGAAACAGGCACAAAGTCAGGTCAGTTTTCCATCTTTGGCTCTTGAAATTGAATTATAGTATGGGGAAACTATTTAACTCTGGTGCTGGCCCAATGCGCTCCAATATCTTCAACAACAGACTGGTGTAACTCCTAACAGCGCAGAGCGTTGGGATTCAGTTGAATAATATGTGAGACAGGAAAAGATTTTTTTTTGTTTGTTTGTTTTGTTTTCCGTGTCAGCATGTATTTTAACATGGCAGATTATTTGTATCTAATGTGCAAATGGCCAAGTATGTGTGACAGATCATGTGTTGCGGGTTGTGTGTGAGATATATGATGGCTGTGTGAGTACTGACAGTGATTATAGAAGGCTGTACCACAGAGCAGCCTGGGGCTGGCCGAGGAATAACTTATTATAACATCTAATACATAACCAAATGTCAGACATGTCTGCAGCCTTTCCTGCGAGGGGTCTGATATAAATCTACTGGGAAAGTGAAGCTGTAAATGCTCATGATACATAGCTCACTGTGTGAAATTTTTTTTTTTTGTATGAGAAGATTATAAATGTGGGTTTGAGGTATTTTTAGATTTAATTTGCAGTGTACATGGACGTACAGCTCATAATTTTGTGTCAGCGAGTGCATGGCTGCTGAGTGTGTGCTGTGTATCTGTGTCTGTTTACGTGTGTGTGCCAGGGATAATGTGGCATCTCCAGAACTGGATTCCCTCTCACACCACACTCCACAAGAGCCTCTCTGTCTTTCTCTGCTTCTGTAGGAACTGAACGTTGTTTGTTCTAGTTTCCACAAATCAAGGTGGGAAAAACAGAAACATTCCTAGCTTTTAATTACAATTGTCCAGATTCACAATGACCCAACTCTTGCACAACAGACATCAACAGTGCCAAAATCTGCTTTTGAGTTACATACTTTCATGTCGGCTCAACATCTGTTATCCTTCTTTCTGCTGTGTCTCGTTCCATGCTTGACATTAGCTGAGACAACAGGTGGGAGTGTTTAGAGAGAAGAGAGAAACAAAGCAGAGATGGGCCTGTAAAATTTTTATCGAGCCCCATTGGCTACTGTCTTGTTAGCAGTGGAACTGTACAGTAAAAGCAGAGCCACCTCATCTCTGCACGTGTGAGTGCGTCAGCTTGAATGTGCATGCATGCCTGTGTTCCTGAGTGTGTATTTGTGTCCTATAAACCTGTAGTGAGTACCATAAAACTGAGCTTGGGATGAAACTGCAGAAGATAATTATGTAGCTTGTTCACAGCACACATGTTCATTAATAACATAACGGCCAAGCCTATTTTTACTGTATCTAGCTCAGAGGCTAACATATGGCAAAGAGGCTGACTTCACATAACAGAATGTGCAAAAAGGATTTAATAGACAGGCCTGTGTCCTATGTGGGCAAGGAGAGTCTGCGCTCTGTAAGTTTATTTGGCATCAGCAGGGGGCACCACTATGTCCCATTTTACTGCCCCATTCTCAGACAGAGGGACTTGGAGGAAAACACAAGAGAGAGGAAGCAACATTTTGAAAGAGTTTAGGAAAGTGGGGGAAAAAATGGCAAAACATAAACAAAGGAAAGGCACTGATGAGCAAGAGACCAGTGAAACAAAACAGGGTTTATGTTGAAAAAAATCTAATCTAAAACCGATTGACCACAAATGCTATCTAATCAGGCTAAGGAGACAACATCTGTGGGTTGTTTTTGAGATTTAAGGTGCATTTCAGTAGTTTTTAAATCACCTACTAAAGATGTGCCTTCTTTATTACCACAGGTTTTACTTAAGTACATTTATAACAAGTTTAAAGTAACAGTAGTTCTTCTTTGTTAGGACTTTGCAGTATTCTGTCCAGCATTGAAAAAGGGTTTGATTGTGGCCCACTCCCATGAGCTCTCCGTAGTGCAAAACAGGTCTGCCACAGTGCAGAGCTCCATTACGCAGAGTGAGCTGACCAGTCGAATGTATGACACACTGGACAGCCGTCAGCCTGGCACTGCCACCCTGCCACCAACACAGCTGCCGGCCGAGTCTCATGACCTCCGTCCGCGGTGAGACCAACACATCTCCACTGTCTGCACCTGTGGACAAACAATCGTACTCGCACTTTCTATCCTGTTCTTGTTATTTTTCAAGCACACCTGTGAAGAGCATTTTAAAAAATGTATTCTTCCTCTTTGGCCCTTTCTCTTTCATACTCACATCCACGCCTGCAAATATTCACCAAGCTCGAAAGCACCAAACCACGGTCTACTCAGTTAAAGGACCCTGGCCTTTCACACAATGCTGCTCACACCTTTGGAAGCTCGCTTACATCCAAAACAACATCTGTCCTTTCAGTTGCGCCTGATTAAAACACCCTGGAATCTCAGTTCACACACTCTCTCGCACACACACACACACACACACACACACACACACACACACACACACACAATAGTGTAACATAATCACCTACCACATGGCCACGGAGGCGTACACTGCATGGAGAATCTGGCAATCCAGGGCTTAGCAGAAATATGCCTTGTTTTTATAATAGCGGTTTTTGTTTTGTTTTGTTTTGTTTTTTTTCTAGACAAAGCACATGAAAGGGGCCTACAGTTACCACTGTATTAATGAAAGCATGGGTAACTACTTGTAAATACTACTCAGAAATACTTGTGTCTGTGGGAGGCGTGATGTAATTTACTGTGTGTGCAGGTGCATGCCTTTGTGTTGGAGAGCACACAAATCAAATCAAAGCAAGCCAACTCATACAAAAGTCTAAAATTCAATGTCAAACTCGTTTAAATTCCAGATGAAGAATGTGAAAGGTGAACACTGGAGAGAATTCCAGTGAAAATATTTTGTCGGAGTGACAGCGGTATCAAAGAGGTCATGTTGCTCCAAACCTTGAGAACCTCCTGAATCGTCCTTTATCCTCGCTTCACCTCAATGACACTGATAAAATATTGTTAATTACTCCTCGGCACTGAACTCCTGCATCACACTGACGCCCTCATGGGATATTGTGCTGCGTTCTGCAGATACAGGAGTACACTGCACAAGCTTATGCGACAAGTCTCGACAGTCAGTGTGTATTGTGCTACAAGCAGCTGGTTATGACGTGCACCTCACACCCCAGTGAAACCTCCGTCGTCTTTTCTGTATCCATGTTTTGTTGTTGTTCTCAGTTGTTGTTCTCCCTGTTGCTCATGCATATCACTTTTTCGTGTTTATTTCGCACACTCTCTGTTTTTTTCCTCTTTATTTATCCTCCACTCTCTCTCTCTCTCTCTGTCTCTATCTCTCTCTCTCTCTCTCTCTCTCGCCCAGAGGTGATTCCTTTGTTGAAATTTGAAGTTAACATTCCCCCAGCTTTCAAAAGACTCCAGTGTTATGGTTGACCACCCTATGAAAAGTAATACCTAAAGAACACAAACAGTGAGCGCCAGGCGTTCATTACTGCTCCCTGAAAGCATTGTTTTCTGTGGAGAGACCAGTGTGTTGATTTAATTTAATGACTTGTGCAGCTGGGGGAGGGGGGGGGGGGCAAGGAAACAGTAATTAGTTGTCATGCTAATTGGGCTTGTGTGATAACTCCCACACAAGACTCAGCGGCGTGTGAAGCGCACTGGGGATGGCCTGGTCGCATACTCATCAACCACATACACACTTTTTTTTTTTTACACATAAACACACACACACACACACACACACATGCACACGCAGATAAATAAAGACAACAAATGCTCACATGCAGATTGGTTCAAAGAAAATGCCTGGGGACTGTCAGGCCTTTGACCCATCGACTAAGAGGAATTAATGATGTGAAAATCTTGATCCCAATTATTCACTAAGAGAACTCATGCTGAGAAGTAAGAGATAAGGGTTCAGGACAGTCAATCCAATTAAGGTTTGGTTAGAGATGTATAGAAACATAGTGTTAAAGAAAGGGGATAAATGAAGATATGGTAATCAGAGCACAAACAGATCTGACTACACACTTGCACCTTCAATGGTAAGAGATTACATTATTTGTTACCTACTGGAAATACTTACCTTTTACTTAGTTTTCTTTTTAAACCATTGTATATACCACTGGATATACACTATGGCTATGTAGCATTAACCACCTTAAAAATCTTACATGTCAATTTTGGGGAAGAAAAAGAAAAATCTTCATATTTTTTACCAGTTGCCACCTTCAAAAAATAGAGGATGTGTGTTGAAAAAATATTATTCTAATGCTTCAGTAAACACGCACGTTAGTGTTGTGTGGCCATGTATAGCATTCCTTCAGCGCGTTGGTGGTGCTCTTGGTGTCTGTCCACCATGCTGTTAATCACCCCTGCCAGCCTGGTTCGTGACTCCCCCAGAGGCTATTTTTAAGGCCTGGGGTCATTGACCTCCACGAAGGGTCACTCTCACTATCAGGGGAGGTCCAGCTTTGCTTTGCTTAAACACCATCTGCATTCTTTTTCTATCTCTATCTCCATTTTCTCCTCAGACTCAGGGCGCCTCTCCACCTCTCCTGTTTATAGGAGCCTAAAAGAGTGGTGGACCTTGACTTCCAGTTTTTCATTCATTGTGAGGCGCAGAACCTCAAAGAAATTCAAAAATTATTTTTTATATGTTTTAATTGTTTCTGTTGACCAGATGACATGTAATTTGTATTTACATATTTGAGACTGTTTGCAATGCACTGAATCACACATCCTCTGTTCTCTAACTCCTCCCTTTATCACCTTTATCATCCTTCTGCCCCTCCCTTCTGTTCTCTCCTTTCTCTACTCTCACGTCGTGTCATCACCCCCATGAGTGTGTTTAGACACGCTGCCCTGCTTTGTGATAATCTCGCTGAGTCATCTTCCGTAGGAAATTACACACTGTGATACACAGTAATTCAGGACAAGTGCATTTACGGAAAATCTACCAACCCTACAGATGTTTATCCGAGTCTTAAACGTAATTTAACCTGTGGGAGTGTTTCAGTGCTTAATGAAAGGACCCAGGTGGGAGATTAGTTGATTCTTTGTTGATGTAAGGTCTCTGCAATGCCTTCACGTCTGTTCTGATGCCAGTAACATCGACACACTGCGCACACTCTCTGCAGGTGGGACCAGAAGATGACACTTAATCTGTCCTTGCCTGTCCTGAATTATTCCTCCTGTTCCCACCTGGTTAAGTAAATTTCGGCATTGCCAGTACTGTGAAGTTCTTATCCCATCCTTAGCTTTTACAGAGCCTCTAAACAACAATACATGTGTTTCCAATTAGGAAAGTCATAATTTTTAGTTGTTAAAGGGACATGTTGTAACACTGATATGTTGGACATCCAACACCTATAGGCTTCTGTCCTGGCTGATTCAGCTTCAGCATGTCTGATGTAAATACTTCCTGTCCCCTGTGCACTGCAGAGGTTTTCTGTTACATCCCAAACCTGATGACACAGTGTAATCCCCCCCCCCCTCCATCCCAAAGGAATGCAAGAACAGGAGAAGAATGATGAATGTATGATAAGACAACGAAATAATTAATAATAGATAGAATAATAGATAGGAGAGGAGATGAAAGAAGATAGATGAAAGAAAGTGTAAGTGTCAAAATAACTACCATACTTGAAAGCCTCAGGACTTGGACTAGATCCTGATTGATGTCAAGACTTTGTTCAGAGTAACCTGTGTGAACAATTTATAGTCATGACATCATCCTTTTCATGAGAGAACCCCCTATATTTTTTTTTTTTTTTTTTTTTTGAACCATGAAATAAGTTTTGCTCTCACATCGTTCTCTCAGGACAAATTTATCGACACTGTGAATTGGTTGCAGGCACGTCCTCTTCATGTTCATATGCCCCACATTTCATCCTAATTTCTGGCCAAATGTTCCAGTGGAATCTCTTCCAAAAAATCTGATCAAAGGAGTCGACCTCTCGGACATGTATTAATTTGGCAGCTAGCATCTGGTGAAATAGCTTGCAAGCGACTTTTGTTTCCTCTTGTCTGGCAACATGACACCTTGATTAGTAGTTAGTGTGAAGAGAGAAGGGGAAAACTGGCGTCTATACACACACACACACACACACACACACACACACACACATACACACACACCAGCAGTCAGTGTTTGATGAGTGTGCACTGAGTCAACAAGCTTCCTCCTCTCCTCATTAACAGTTTGACCCCTCTGTTTGAGGCGCTCCAGGTGGGGTCACACTGTCTTGTATTTGGGTAAGGGGGGTTTTGGCAGGAAGAGTGTTTGTGCCACTAGAGTAGTGGGGGTATGTGTGTGTTTGCGTGTATGAGTGTGAATGGGATGACTTCCAACACCCCTCTTGAGCCAGAGGGAGGGGGGGGGGGGGGGGGGGTGAGGGTGAGTCAGGGTGGTGCCTCACAAAACATAACATAGTCAACATTCTGTAGAAACAGGGAGACTGATGGACAGAGCACATGGCAGTACGGACACACACACACACACACAGGTACACTAGGAGTCCTACCACTTGTTGCTCTTGTAACCCTGGGGTTACAGATGCGAGGTCAGTAGTGCAGACCCCCGAGCTGTCGACTCGCCGGCCAACAAGGCTGCTCCTGTGTGAGCGTGTTTGTTCTGTGTGTTTAAACTGTAAGCAGGATACCGCTGAGCAGCTGCCGCTCATCCGAGGCCTGTAAAAGTCATTCTGCACCTACACACACTT
The DNA here is from genome assembly GCF_002814215.2 of Seriola lalandi dorsalis. NCBI lineage: Eukaryota > Metazoa > Chordata > Actinopteri > Carangiformes > Carangidae > Seriola > Seriola lalandi. The sequence continues at coordinate 100,934 of NW_019524879.1, read as the reverse complement.
TTGATATTGTGTATAATGTAATGATCATTGCCAACAAAGAGGAGTAGCCTGTGCACAGGAACCAAACTATGAATTTCAGAGTTCATATTTTATACAGACCTTCATGGTCAGTAGGATTCACCCTCTGTGAAGGTCTGACCATGTGCCACCACATGGCTGATATTTATGTTTTGTGTTAAAATCATTTTACTTGTCTGATACTTTAGTTTATGACCAAGTAGCTGCAAAAGTAATGATCCTATGAACCTTAAAGTATTTTGTGTTTAGTGCTAATTAGCAAAAGTTAACATGCTAATACACTAAACTATGAGGGTAAACATTATACCAGCTGAACAACAAGCTAGCGTTATCATTGTGAGCCTTTTGGCAGAGAGGATGAAGCTCAACTCACTACTGTCTCACGGAGCCACTAGCTCGCCTGTGGACTCCTACTTAAGAATAAATGTCTTTATAATAAATGAATAAAATAGAATTTTACATACATCAATCATATACATTACAAATAAGATAAAAATGCAAATACGTCAGTGAAATGTGTGTGGGAGTGTAATCCACAGGAGGCCTCATATCTGCTTGCACTACAGGTGAAACTGCAGCTCTGGGGATTATTGTGTAACTGATCACGTTTTACATGGTTACAGATCGGAATGTGGAGGTCTTTTTTTTTCTGGTCTGTTCTTTTTCCTGCGCTCATGTTACTTTTAAGTGCATGTTCTGATGTGTGGGCGCGTGGTGTTGTAGACTGATCTGGTAAACAGCAGGTGTAGCAGCATTTTAGATTGGCTTGAAACCACAAGGAAGAGAGCTGAGTGAGGAACTGTGATTTAACATGTTCAGTTTTACTCTCTCTGTCTGTCTGGCTCTCTCTCTCTCTCTCTTGATCTATCTCTGGTCCTTCTGGCATCTGTCACAAGACCTGGCAGCTGCTGCTGCACTGAGAAAATGTGCTTCTGACAACAACGGGGAGAGCCAGAGACAGTCTCAAGACTTCTTCATTACAATAGAGTTGCCTGCTGGAGGAGCATAACAAGCGGCTGATCAGACAAGATAGCTGTGCAATTTCATGCTTGTACATGATGTGTTTCACTTTATCCTACTTGTATTCAAATGAGGTCTGCGGCACAGAGAACATTGTTGTTGTGCTCCTGTGTGTTATATGTGTGTGTGTGTGTGTGTGTGTGTGTGTGTGTGTGTGTGTGTGTGTGTGTGAGAGAGAGAGAGAGAAACAATCCCAAAAACAAAAGTTACAGTCAAAGCTTTATGATTTTTGTGTGTGTGTGTGTGTTACTGTCCAACATTTTGTCCAGATCTCTGCCTGACATGGAGCACAGTGTGCGACCCCCCAAAAAAAAACATTTTTCCCATGCGCTTTTTTGTTTTTCCATACAATTGCGTGGAGAATGTGCTTTGTTCACAATCCCTATTCAACGCTGGCTAGAGAGACGTATTGGTGTAAAGCATATGTCAGCATGAGATAAAAGTTTTCTTGGCTATTTAAAAAAAAAAGAAACCCTTAAATGACCTGTGTGTTCTCCTATAATGACTTTTAACTGTAAACTTTACCATTTAAAACCTTCATAGGAGAAAATAAAGACAAAAGAAATTCTCATTAAGTAGAATGTGGTAACTGCAAAGTTGCAAATGGATTGTACATTCGCATAAGATTCATGTTTAGAGATAAAACAAAAAGTGTCATAAAGTCAAATTATATTCGATTACTCACAAATATAAGTTTAATGATTAACTCTTTATTGGAATATTAATGATTTGTCAGTGGTGTGAGTTAATTCCTGACCATTGTGCTTCTGACACAGGACAAGTGTTTTTTGTTTTTTTTTTCTGCTGTAATGTTTTGTTGGGAGGAGTGTGTGAGTGAGAAAGAGAGAGAGGGAGAAAGACGGCGGGTGAAAAGAGGGGGGAGGCGCAGTGTTTGGAGGATTTGCTCTGTGCTCCGGGCGTTCTCTCACTCGAAATACTTAATAGAAATAAGCTTATGTTTGTTCGCTCTACTAGTTTAGACAGTTTTCCGTCACTCACCAAGGGATTCTGATAACTTTCCGGAAACTTTTCGGAGACTTCAACGACTGATTCCCCCGGTGTGAGGGTTTGGTTTGTGCCCGGGCACGGATCCGTGCGGTGAGGACTGTGGAACACCCCGCTTGGAAGTTTTCAGACGAATGACCTGTTGCGGGTCTACACAACACAAGGCCGCTTGTTTTTTAGTTTGGGTTTCTTTTGTTTTTATTATTATTATTATTATTATTTGAATTGAACGCACGACTTGTCGTCGGAGATTCGTAAACATGTCAGGACGCAATTTACGCACTAAACTTCGGATCGTGCCAAGTAATGTTGGAGCATTTGACCGGTGCGTCAAGGGCAACTTTGTCTAGGAGCAGCCTTGGCACCAACAACTCATTTACTGCTGGTGATCAGGCCCCTGCCTGTGGGCTTGGATTCAAACTTTTCCCCAGACTGGTCTGACTGAACACAAATTATTCTAACATTATGGAAGGTGATCAGGGGACCGGTACGCCTTCCAATGAGCCCCAGGCAGACAGCGCCGCTGCGTCCGACAGTTTTTCCCAACTGTGGACGGACGTTATGGGGATGCTGGTAAGTCTTTTGGGGGGGTGTTTTGGGGGGGAGGGGTGACACGATGATAAACTGACATCATAGGCTCACGACTAACCGAGACTTTTCACCCTCATCCTCAAAATTGACCCTAATTTGCCGATTGAGTGATCGTGTGGCCAGCTAGTCGGTGCATGCAAATCACGCATCAAAACAACACTCTTTAGTGCGCCCCTGTGCAACCACGTTTCAAACCCAGCAGCTCTTTACATGTGGTCGGGTATTCAGGTGGTTTGGCTGTAGACTGCTGGTGAGTCGGTCGGACCTCTATGCAAAACGGAATCGAATGAGAATATGGTATGTAATGCACTGAAAGTTTAACCCTTTGTACTGTGTGTGTGTGTGTGTTTTTCTCATGCTGCCATGTTCTCTGCAGCTGCTCTGCATTTGGTGTATATCCATACTGCTTGTTTCCTTCGAAGGATGTCACCTAAGCTTTACTGGTAGGCCACGGACTCAGATATTTCTCCAAGTTGCCAATGATTTTGTTGCTGAAGCCTCCACCTGAGGAGATGTGTTGGTAGACTGGATATAAAGGCAACAAACTTAATTGATCGCTGATTATTACAGATGCTTTGGACTTCCTTAACTTCACTTTAAGAGCTCTGAGGTCACAAATCCCAGATTAATCTGTGATGATTAGGGAAAAAGTTTAAAATGTAGCTAATTTGCATATTTACAATGTGAGTTAAGTTTGACTTCCCCATGGTGTTTCAGCTCCTTTTGATCATAAAAACATTTTGACTGAGTGTGATCTTTGTGTGTGATTTACCTTGCCTCACATGTGTTATCCTTCCAATGCTTGTGACTTTGGAGAGGCTGTATATTGTAACACCACACGTTTGTGCAACACTGCTCTTTTGTTTGGCAGCTAAAGCAGTCTTGATTTTACAGGCCATGGGGTCTGATTGATCTGCTGACCAAATGTGTTGCAGTCACTTCCAGTCTGCTTAAAGACAGAGGTGTTAATTTGGTTTGGTCTGGCACTGAAGATTTGAATGGTGTGTAAATGTGCGTGCGTGCGCACATATAGGAGAGGGACACTGTCTTCTGACACAGTGTGGGAGACCTGGCTCCCAGCCTGGCAATTTACCCAGATTTATTGCTTCAGAGACAAATGTCTGTAAAGCTGTTCTCATATTAGAAATGTTTTCCCTCAAGCTCGAAAGACAGACAGACAGACACACACACACACACACACACACACACACACACACACACACACACACATATATAACAGCAACAAGCTTTTTGAACTTGTTTGTTCTCAACAAATATGCGTCACATGCACCCATCTCTACTTTTTTATAGCCAATCACAATCATCCTTTAAACAATTTAAGATCTCACCGGTTGATGATATAAATAAAAGCATCCTCACAGAATATACACTTAGTAAAAATTAAGGACTGTCTATATAAAGTTTGCTTTTGTTTGAGTGCTAGCTTTGACTAAATGTAACATTCATTAAGTAACTAAACATCCTGAAGTACTCTGTAAAGTTATTTCAAAATCATTAGCCATCGTCTCGGCAGACATGGCGCACTCTCAAATTATTTCCAAATCACTGACCTCAACTTTCTCTGGAATCTTGTTCCATGTACCGTATCTCTTTACAAGTTCATGTTTTGAGTCTTGGGAAGGCTTGGATAGCTGTGACCATCTTATTTTCTCACAGAACCCACACAGAAAGATTAGAGGTGTGAAAATGTAGAACTTGATCGGCCCTCTTGGCTCGGTTGAACTCAAAAAGTTCAACAGGTCAGTTTTTCATACTAGAACTAACTGGTCGACAAGCATGATAATGGATGATTTTCTGTCTCTGGCTTTTTTCTGAAAGTGAATGCACTTCTGGTGATCAGTTGCATGCAGGCATCATTCATGTAAATGGTTTCTGACAACTTGTCAAACACTTAATTTCTTTGCAGTATTTCTTTTACTTGTGATTGAGGTTCCTACTTAAATTTCCCTTTTATGGTGACATGTATCCTTCCAATGTGCTCAGGCTCCTGTCTTTAATCAACCTGTGAGATAAATATTCTGAGCACAATGAACACCATATCTCCCTTAAAGCGAAATGGATCTGCTGTATATAACCACTGGTCTATGACTTTCAATGGCTTTTGTTTTGCTTGGGAGCCTATATGGGAACCCTTTAAATTTCAGTTTGCCCCAAGCCTGTTGACCCAACTTAATTCACTGTTGCAAATGTGTTTAGTCTTGGCTCCCCACACGTGAGAACAGGCCTACATACTTGTGCAGATGGACATCCATCCTGATAAAGATCTGGTGCTTACTATGCTCTGTTCTCTACTTAGTGTATGTTTCAGCAGGCGTGTCGAACTCGGGAACTACTTTTAAACGTCAAGTGACAGTGCGGATGAGCATTAAAACAGCCAGTGGCAAATATTTAGTCTACATAATGCCATCTGCATTTACACCTTCAAAATAGGTTTTCATCATGTTTCCACTGTAAATCAAAGGGCTCTTCAGTGTACCGTATTTTTCTCTGAGGGGCGCCCTGTCTTTGAGGTTAACCATACACAGCGGGCTGTTGTGGAATGTGTTTTAATAAGAATACCTAAGTAAGCCAGTCATTTATTTGTGGTTGAAGCGGAGTAAATAGCCCTTCAGCTAATTAAGAGTCAAAAGCAGTTTAGGACTATATGGCACAGAAGCTATAGCTGTTCTAAGTGGCTGGATTTACAGACGTCTGAATGGGGATTTGCTTCCAGTTCCCGTCCGCTACTGGAGACATGAGGGTTTTTCCTCACATCTGAACCTCCTGCACTGAATGTTAAATGAGCCACAGTAAAACTGCCTGACTGGAAATGGAGAATTCTGTCTCAGCCTGAATGTACAATATTTTTTCTGAGGCATACGCCTGTACAGACTTTCAGATCTCTGATATAATCCATTCCAGTTCCTCTCCATTGCACTACCTTTGGCAAATGTTCTATGAGTCTGTGGAGTTCACTCATATCTGAAATAACTCTTTTATTTCTCGGTACAATGTAGAAGGAGAGTCACAGAGTAGATTTTCAGACATGCCTTCAACCAGGGCAAGCTTCTAAATGTGCCCCCTGCCAGTCTCGATGATCTGATCACAAACCTGGACAGCTGACAGTTGCTCTGAAAGAAACCTCTCATCCCGTTTTTGCTTGAAAGGTCGTCTTGAGTCAAGGCCATGTGGAAATATTTTATTTGCCTGCAGGGAATCCTTCTCTGTTTGAAGAGTTTTGCTGTGTTTCACGCAGCGTGGGTGGTAGTTCGTCCAAACACTGATTATGTACTAGACGGTGCTTCATCTCTAAACCTAAGGATTGGATACTGCTCTCAAGACATGATTATTGATTGCGTCTGGGAAACACATGGTTAGATGAGGTGATCCTCCTACATAACACTTCATACAGAGTCTCGGCATATGCTTCAGTCCTTTTCTGCCAAACCTTGGTTAGCCAGGCCACTTTATATCTGTGCCAGTAATGTTCTAACACAGTCTACCATAGCCTAATTTTGTCTATTGTTGCCTAGTCGACTGAGTTCACTTCTCCTTTGCTCCCCCTCCCTGACTGGTCTCATTATCGAGGTCACCCAGAGATCTGGCAGGTTTCCTCTGCTGGGATGGCAGAGCACTGTTCTGTTCAAGCCATGGATATCCTCAGGAAGCCCTCTAAAAGGGTTGGGCTGTGGCCCCTGGCCTCACTTTCCTCGACAGTCTTCCCCCAGTGGCTTCCATGGCATCTTTTACTCAGATTTTTACCGCCTCTATGTTTGATGGAATTCTCCACTATAGCCTCAGTAGTTTTCAGAATTACTATAGCTGGGTGATGCAACATGACACCCTTTGGTTTTTTTCCACCCAACTGTCTTCACTTATCTTTTTCCACATTTGTCATATCTGACTTCATTTATCTTTCTGCTTCTGGTCTGTTTCAAGTGACTGGTTGGCAGAAAAGTGGCACTGCTGTACCAGTCCAGGAAAAAAGATGGGGTTGGTGAAATCTTTACTACTGGAGCAGTTGGAACTGGATGGATAGAGGGCTGGGTGGAGCAAAGGATCAATTACTTACAATTACTTTTATGATGGGTTGTGTTGACATGCGATCTCTGGCGGGTTGGTTTTAAGCTGGTGTATCCATGACTCAGGGATGAATCTAGACAATTCTATTGGTTCACTTCTTGACAAAACTTTAGTACAATGGAACATAATACAAGCCATTTGGTGATAATTTCAACCTGCCGCTCCCGTCCTGAGTTTTGCGCAGCAAGTGAAAGTGATCACAGCACTGACATTCTAGCATTACATCAGATGCATGGCTCTATTGTAAACTGTTGTCATTGTTCTTTCCCTTTAGAGAATGGGTTAGTCACAAGGCCAGCCCTGTAACAATAGTTAATGCCATGTACACCGCTATTCAACCTGTACGTAACCGAGCCTCAGTATGATGCACAGCACTGTCGGGAATGTGGTTCCAAAGGATAAACCAGAACAAACATTTTAGGCCCAGGGCTAATGGCTTTCGCTGGAATGCCTTTCTGTCTAGTTATAGTAAACAAGCACTTTCTTTGAAACAACTAACATGATGTGGAAAACATGAATTGAGTGTAGCTTGATTGAGAGATTAGCAGTGCGCCTTGGCAGTGATCCCTAAGCATGCAAGTTATCAGTACCTTGCATGCTGGCTGTGGAATTTTTTAATAACTTTACAAGAGATCGCTTGAGTAGTGTGCCTTTCAGATGCTTTGTAGTGTTCAAGGTATTTATTTTGTGAAATGTAAAAAGCGAACACTGACCCTTCAAGTGGAAGAGTTGAATGACAATCCTCAACATTTTTGTAACGTGACCAAGCAAACAAATTATCAAAAATACCTTTAATATTCCAACCGAGCGCTCAACTCTGATAAGAAAATATATTTATATCAGATTTGTTGATTTGTTATGTATTTCTATAGCTTCTCAGTGATGTTTATGTTGTTAGAATAACAGACCTAGGGTTGTGTATTATAGTGACAATCAAAACCCAGGCACTTTGTCTGTTATGAATATTATTGTATTTTATGTTAGGGTGTTTTATCTATATATGATATCAGGCAAACTGCTAAATTGCTAAAAAAAAATAATATTGATGTTATGAAAAATATTGCATTACATGGGAAATATTGCGATATTCAATATTATCAAAATATTATCATGTGTATTCGTGGGTTGTTACCGACAAATACAAATGACAGAACGCAGACACAGTAGAGCAGAGCAGTAGATACTGTGGTGTACATCAGCTACAGTCATACATATACTTTGGAAACTTAAGATGTAGCGGTTTTAACACAGTCCGCAGCCTTGCCTCTTTAATAAACTGATCCTACTTTATATTGGCTCAGTCAATGTCTGTAGAGACAAACCGCTGCACTAGCAAGAATGTAGGGAATGCCACGGCTAATTGATTAAGTGAGCGAAGGCTGCTGGGTCTTCGTGCTGTTTCCATTCTCATGTGTGCAGCCACACTGCCTTTTGTGAGCATATAAATTGAATTTGCAATATAAAGCTGATGATACTCTGATATTCTCTGATATTTGTGTTCATGAGAAATGACAGACATAACTATATTTTTTATGTCTGAATTCTGGCATGGTTACTAATCATCTCCTCTCCTCTGAGCTAATCTTGGATGAATATTGTGTAAATCACTTGGTAATGGATTAGTAGCAATCCTATCACACATTGCAGGAATAGTCATCCACTGTGGTGCAATACCAGTAATGTGTGTTTTAATGGTGGAACAACACAGCAGCCAACTCACAGTGATGGCTTTAACACTTCTCACAAGTGTCTCCTACAGCATTATCCTGTAACATTTTCTCTGAACCTATTCTCCGTTTTGAGTCTTGGAGCAGGAGTGACATGTAACGCAGTTTTCTTCAGTGAGGTATGACATACTTCAGCTGCACACTGGGATTAGCCATCTTGATGGAACTGACAGTATCTTGGAATTGAACAGTAAATGACACACGTACGCTCTGTACTGTAAATATACACAAACTCACTTGCACTTTCTTGCTTGGGTGTTTGTGTTTTGTACGACTATTGTTCGAGTCCAAATGGGGAGTTGGCCTCCCTCACATCCAGGGTGGAGTAACTGTTACATCAGCTGCACCAGTTTTAGTTTCTACTGCAAATATTCTATGAAACTAGATGGTTCAATGCTGGGTAATTCATTTGTAAAGTGAATTTAAAAGGATATTTTTAGGTTCGCTTGGTAAGCTAACACACACCAGACCCATATATTTTAATTCAGGTCAGATGAGCTGCGGTGGATTCAATACTCATGCAAAGAATCTCTCTTATAGATGAAGATTTACTCTACCCGGACTCCAGATGTTTAATCCTTCTCTCCACCCCATAGCTGCCTTAGTCAATAGCCCACAAATCATCCCTTGTCCTGCCTCCACCCCCACCGCCCTGCCCACATTTCTTAACTAGATGTGTGGACCACTGTCAGACCCAGCATGCTCTTGCACCTTCACTCTCAAGTGGACAGGTTCCCTCCTTCCTGAAATGTGGACTAAGCACCGGCTCATCTGTTGACACTCACAGTAAATCTAACAACCCTAAGAAAACATTCGGTTTATCTTCTTTGTTTTAACCCTTTCCCTCACCCTCTGCGACTCCCTCAACGGCATTCACAACACTCGCTTTCACGTGCTGCGTTACAGTGGATATGCATAACTTGAGCGTTTGCCGTATCGCTTTACAAAGTGGCGGTGGAGGTGGGAGTGCGGGGGTCAGCTGTGTCGGACTCCCCCGTGAAATGCCACTGGAGAATGGGAGGAATCTCAGTTATCTACGCACACACATGAATGTCTGCACACATGTGGATGAATACAGTCACAGACACACATTAGTCTGAAAAGCAGCAAAGCACACATGCAGTTTTACATTCAGCGTTCCTTAAGGGCACCGGGGGCATGAAAATGGAAACGTTTGATTCATTAATTCTGCTGCTATGACCCAACTAATCCATCACTGTTAACACCAACTGGAGTGGCAATAAAGACGTGGTGTAATACCGGGACAGGGTTCATTCTTATCTTCTGGATGTGGCAAAAAAAAAGAAGTTGAGCGCAGTCGTGGCATGTGTTCAGTGATTAAAACATCTTGGAGCTTTGTAATGAGAGCGTGCTTTCAGTCAGTGTGAGGAATGAAGGGGGAAAGCATGTGTCTGCTCATGGAGCGTTCCCACCGGGGATCTCTGTCATCTCGAACCATATGTCTGGCCAGAGCAGGATTTCTCAAGAAATGAGAGTGGGAGGATGGATCACAGCCAGCCGAACTTGACTTTTGAGACGGAACATGTGTGCTTGTGTTGTTTTGTTGCTCATCCCGTAATTAATAATTGCCGTTTCATAACTCGGTCCTCTGTGCTGCGTTGTGTGGGACTGGTGTGCTTCAGTTTGTTTTGGTCTGATGTTTTTGAAATCTCCTGCCTGCATGTGTGTGCATGCTAATGTGTGTTCTCTCTGACTAGACACCCATCTCTGAAGAAGGCCCTATGCCTGTGTGTGTGTGTGTGTGTGTGTGTGTATATGTGTGTATATATATATATATATATATATATATATATATATATATATATATGTGTATGTGTGGGACACTCTCACACACACTCACAGTGATCCATTCATTTGTGGCCTGGCACCCAGATAGGGAGTCCGGTTGAGAAAGACAGAGACTGAGAGAGACTGTTCGGACCCTGCACAGTGACTCAATGCTCGCTGTCTGCCTGGCACAGATTAGATCAACACTGATGAATATTCAGCAGTTGGCCTCCATCGCCAGAGTGGCCTACATTTCAATCAAGGCGAGAGATAGGAGTCGGTCTTCTCTCACTTCGTACGAAAGACATTGCTCTACTTCCTGCAGAGAATCTGAAGGGCTTAATTTCAGAAATAAATTAATTTCTCATATTCTTTTCTTTTTTTTTTTTTTTTTTTTTTGGTCTGATGTCAAGACTATAACGTTAGCCGCATAACTGCAGGGACTAAAACCTAAATCATTTGTGCATATGTCGCAACTTCAGGATACATTTCAGCGTTTGGAACACAGTCCCGTGTAAAAGGAACTGATCCCGTGATCGGGCGCCGTGTGTTGACGATTGGTATTCGCTGACTGGTTTCCATAGAACCCACGTCTGACGTCACAACACTATTAATGTTTCCAGGAGTAACCTAGAGGCCAATCTTCAGCATTATATCCAAAGAGTATTCTTTTGGGTGAGCTCCCTACTGTTTGGAGCACAGCTTCCTCTCGCAATCTTAAACACATGCCTACCAGACAAAGACAGGAACTGCGCGGATCTAAACTACAGCGAGCAGGAAGTGTGTGTTTGCTTTGGAGTTCGTTGAATGTCTGAGGAGGTAAAGGGCATCCTAGATACGACGCGGACAAAACCATGGGACAAACCACTCACTGAATGGGATCTGATAAGAATCAATAAATGTCCAAAGTACACAGAGCTTTTATTGAGGCGCATTTTTAGGTTTTTCAGTTTGTATGGGGGGAATGTGAGCAGATTGGTGAATATCAACAACACGTGCCACAATGCATGTGTGTTTTCTCAGTTTGCACTAGTTGATCTGGGAGGCAGCGTAGAAAATGGCGATGTGTGAGTGACTATGTTTGTGTTCCTGTGCCACACCAAATGCGTGCCTGTCAGTGAAGTCCATACACCACTAATTGTAAGTGGTTTTATAAAGCTGTGCTTAGGGTAAATGGAGACGATGGAGGGGCATGAGCTTCTCACAACTAACTTGACCAGGCTATTTCCTTCCCCGAGGCGCTGGTGGGATGTTCAAATGTTTTTTCTTGTTTTGTTTAAATGAAGTTTTTCAGTGATTCACCGTCCGAATAACAAGTTGTCCAAAAGGAGATTTTTGCAGATGACAGAATTTTTCTTTTTTCTCTGTACAATTAGATTGTCAGCTGTCCGTTCTCAGGATGTTGTAGTTCCTAGGCTAAACCAACCATTTCCTCTCTTCCTCTCTTCCAGGATGGTTCTCTGGGCAACATAGATGACCTTGCCCAGGAGTACTCTGAGTACTACAACACCTGCTTCAGTGACGTCAGTGACCGCATGGAGGAGCTACGCAAACGACGAGTCTCCCAAGAGCTTGACATGGTAAATGCATGCTCACACACACATAAACATACACACACACACAGATGCAGACACTTAGAAAAACCTTGCATAGCAACTAAAAACAGCTGCCATCTCATCTTGCTTGCCTACAAATTGCATTGGACAAATTATTCTTTTTTTTTTTTTTTTTTTGCAAATCTTTTAATAATGACCCTAAAAATCCCCTTTTAAGAACAGTCTTGTGGCTTTACACTGGGTAATTTCCACAATTGTAGCCAACAACCTGGCAGAGACAAACAGCAACAGAAGGAATATGAATGTGCGCTTAGGTTTTAAGACTTTCACCAAAGGCATTTTGCCTTTTCTGGATGTGAATGCAGTGCTGTTCTGGAGGTTCATGGGGGACTTTGAGGGTCCTTTTCACAAGGATGTAGGGTAGTGGGGCACCCCTTTGGTTGCCAAGCTGCCAGCAAACGTAGGATGGTATGCTGCTGGTGCTGCACACACAAACTGGAGCCAGTGTGGAGTGCTATGCTTACTTCATATGACTTATTCATGGTGAATTTAATTAGTTTGAAGCTTTAGAAAATTTAATTTGGGCTCAATTTCTAAAACAAATAGATACAAAAAAGTAAAAGTAAAATGTCCAACTTAGAAGAAATAAGGCAGGTAGGTGCCACAAGTAAAACTGATCCCTGACTAAATGATGCCTCAGTTCTCTCACCGCAGATTTTGCTCGCGTTGATATCATGTTACCTCAGCTTTTCTTATTTGAGCTCCCATCCAAATTGTCTGTTGATATGTTTTTGTCTGACATTACTGGTTTTCAAGTTCAATAAGAGGCCTCTTCTGCTTGAAGGCAGCCATGTGGTTTTGCTTGGGCTGACAGGTATAGCTTGGATGAATAGCTGATTTATTGCAGGCAGACATCCTGTTCTAGCAGCTTTCAGGAGAGGGATAGGAATGCATAAAATAAAGAAATCCTAGCTGTGGTTACTTAGATGCGTTTTGCATCTGATCAAAGGTTAAGTGTTCTCTCTGTGTGGCCACAGACATCGATCTTTCTCTTCCCATCTAGTGACTCTCAGCGTAATAAGGATTACCTCTGGATGTTTTGTAGTTTGAGAAGGTCTCATCCTGAGGAGATAAAACAGGGGAAGGGGAAGCAATCGGGGCAGATTTTTGCAGCCTGCGTAGAAGAAGAGAGAGAAAGAGCTGACTGGGCCCTGAGCCTGAAGCCCGAGCACAGGAGGAGGATAAGGATGTGAGCAGAGGAAGACGAAGGGAGGAGGATGAGGGGAATGAAGAGGAGGAGTGGGGAATGTGAGAGCCTGCAGCTGTCCCGCCACTCTGCAAAGTTTGGCACCAAAATGTAGGAGATGAGGAGAATAAAAAAAACATGACAGAAGGAATATGGGTCAGACAACACACAGTATCAACCCACGCTATATGGACTGAACTTTGCCTTGCATTTTATGCTTTTTCTAAAATTAGCTTTGGCCATTATTCAAGTGCACGGCAGCCTTTTCTCTACCAAGCTTCGAAGGGTAAGAGTAGTCAAAGACAAAAATTCTTCCTCTTGGGCATTATTGATGTTTTTGTTTTCAGCTTCATTTTTCCGACGGGCCGGACACTGTCATAGTCTCACAGGCTGTGGCGCAGCCTCTGTAAGACAAAGTGAAATGCATTGTGAAAGTAACACACAAGAAGAGTCAGGAGGAGACAGAGAGAGAGAGCGAGGGAGAGAGACAGGCAGAGCACAAGAGGCTCAGATGAACTGAGAATAAGGGCAGACAGCGGAATGGACACCCAGTTAGAGAGAGAGAGAAAGAGAGAGAGGGAGTGAACGACTATTGTATCTTGTGAAGTGTGTCCAGAAATCAGTGGCTGAGAGCCAGCGTCATGCAGCCGTCTCCCTCAGGCCCCAATAGCAAATGATTTGAGAAGGTCACAATGTCCACGAGCCACGTTAATGGGGAGACATTTAGCAAGTGGCACTCCTGAGGGACGTGGCCTTTAGGGAAAGACCTGTCACTTGTAAAGGGTACAGGATGGTGATAGAGCAGTCTGGTCTCCACAAGACCTACTCCCTCTCCGGTCATTGTCCTTCTTTTCGTCTCAATAAAAACGTATAGGTCAGCTCATTTCTATTTTTTGACAGAGTAACTTCAATCCTTTCGCATCTTTCATAACGTAACTTTTTGAGACAAAGGAGGTCACTCGGTCGCTCCAGATCAGCTCTGGTCAGTAGGCTCGCGTCTTTGAGAGCAAAGGTCGCTTTAACTTTGACCTGCCCTTGTCTTCACACTCAGACTACAGGAGGAGGCAGATGTCAGGATGAAGGAGGTGTTGGTGGGACTGACTGGTTCAAGGACTTGGTATATTAACTTTGTTTACAACACATTCAGCAGATTGCTCTTGGAAAAGTCCCTGTGAAAGCCCCGGTGTCTATAGCCTAGCTGTGGTCAGAGAGGTGACACCAAAAAGAAAGAAGAAGCTCTCATATTTAACTTTCTGTTCTCCAAAACTTTCTCATGTTGACTCTCAGGCTGGCAAGTGGGAACACTCTGGTTTCTGTTTGGGTTTGTTTTTGTGGGGGTTTTTTTGTTGTTTTTTTGTTTGTTTGTTTTTTTTGCTTTGTTTGCTCTTTTTTTTTTTCTAGTATGACTAACATTTTTACAGAAATGTTTGGAAACTTATCATTTGCGTTTGTTCCCCCCCCATGTCTGCCAACTCTTGAGGGGCCTCTCAATTAACGAAGCGATAGCTGTCTCTGTTGTGGTAAAACTTGAAGGGTCTATTAGGAGCCGATGACGGAGGCTCTCAGAGATGCCTATCGACGTTACCCGCTTCCTGCTCGCTCTCAGATTGGGTTATTTCTATGCATCTTCGTGTTAGTTTTATGAGTCGCGGGGACACAAGGAGTTAAATAAACATCCCCCTTTGGGAATGTGACCTATGGATTAGTGCTACCATGCAACAGTTTCCCAGCGCTTCCATAGACAACAAGAGTTTGGATGGCTCTCGCGGGCGTGCTGGTTTGGTGATGCGTGAGCTTTATTGTTGGAAGTGGCAGGAAGTATCGAAATGGAGCAATAGAACAAGTTCAGCAACTTAAACAAAACGTTGTTGTTTTAAGTGACGAGTCAGTGAACGGTGAGGCCAAAGACTAAAGATTACCTTTTAGCCTGAGCTATAAATTTCAGATCCATCCCTTAAGCAGGTCTATGTTGTGGATAATTGCCGGTGTAATTGCTGTCAATGTAATTTGTATAATTAAGTGTTTAATCTTTGTTGTCTCTTCCACCTATTTAACAAATTACAAAAACGTTAAGCCCATTAGAAATAACATGGCGCTTACAGGCAAAGGGGTCTGTTCACTTCCACATCGTTTCATTTCCATACATAATTACAGAGCTTATACGTTTATTTCATATTCTGTCGTTGTCCTTTTCAGAAAAACTTTCAGAAGCAACTTGTCTTTTATGGAAAGAGGTGATGGTGTTGACATTTTCTTCTCACCCCCCAACTTTTTCTGTGCTGCCTGTGATATCAAATCTCATGAATCGGAATAAGGTGCATCAGTTCAGGAAGTGAATTTTTCAAGTTGTCAAATTTGATCTATCAAGAAAATTCCTAGAATGATCAGATTAACGCCTGCGATGACATACATCGTACTCTGAGTGATTTGAAGTTAATGTGACCAGAACACTTTATCAGATCTGCAAAAACAGATCTTGTCTGTCATTTTCTTGTTTTCTGTTCCTTTTTCACATCTAGCATTGCTTCTGTTCTTTAACCTTTGCCACCGCAGCCACATACTCACGTTATTCAGTGTCAGTGTGACTGTTTTTTTTTGTTGCTGAAGGTGAAAATATGCCGAACGGATGCAGAAGCTACAGGAGGGATCCCATCCATGCAAGACACGCAGAGACCGGTTGACGGGGTGGATAATCGTGTATAGCCGAAGGAGGAAAACATCAAACTATATGATAGCATCTCTCTCAAACCACTGTGATTAAAGAAATGACACACATGAAAGACAGATCAAGATGGATCACTGTGGAATTTGTGGTTGTGAGACGAACCTTTTTCACACATCTCTACATGCTGTAACAGTGGTGAGACATTGCAACAGTGTCTTTTAGTGATATCCTTCAGGCTAATGTTGAATTGTGGTAAACAGAGCGGCCACGAGGATTAACATTACATCCTTTTGATGCTGTGGCCAAAATCCTTGAGTTGCTGTTGTCACTGTTGACTTCATGACTGAAGCACTTTTGACACAAAAACGACTCAGCTGGTGTCGGACTGATCTGCTCGCCTCAGGAATGCTTTGTTATGCTTTTCTAGCTGAGTAGTTGGACAGTCGGGGGGTCAAGTACAGACTTGTGTTTTGTTTTGCCGTGAGGTGAGGAGCAGTGTGAATAATGTGCTAATGCCTGCGTCAAGTTTGTCGGTCAAAGTGGGTCAGTTCAGCTGGGTTAAAGCTACAGTGTAGCAGAAAGACAAACTGTAGGGAATTCTGCCGCTTATTTGTTCTTTCTACCTCCAGGGCTTTGCCCAGAAATGTCGCGAGTCAACACGCTCAAACACAAACACACACACACACACACACACACACACACACACACACACACACACACACACACACACGTCTTTGTTGCAATAAGATCACTTTCAAATGATGTTGGCATAGCTGTTATTGGTATAACCCCTGTGGAAATCAAATGGTATAATCGTAATTTTATTGTACGATTTATTAGTCAGTGATGGGATTGTGACTGTCCTTTTGTAATGTGTAATAGCTCTGGTATTTGTCTTGAAATACCAAAACAATGATGATCCACAAGGCTCAGGAATGCTCCACGCTGTAGGCATACAAGCCTCCGCTGCAAGTATGCGCACAAACACGCACACACACATACTCTCAAAACTTCTGGAACGGAAGCGGGTAGAGGTGTTGCTGAGTGTGGTCATGGTTTTTTTGTTTCTCATAGGTGAATTTAACGCAGCTCAGAAGTGGCATGGCACGGTGGTTTATACTGCCCACTGAGAACATGAGTTTTCTGCTTTTGTGTGTGAGATTTTAATGGTGATGCAGGCTTGTGTGTGTGAGAGAGTGTGTGTGAGAATCATAAGTGAATGTGTGTAGATCTCGCTGTGAGATCTTCCAAATGAGCCGGTTCTGCTGGCTTTCACCGTGCCATACTGGTCCCACCGCTAACGTCTTTCTTGGCTCGCTCCGGGCTTTCCAGTTGGTACCTGTCCCTCCACATGAGCAGTCCTTCCAAGGAGCCTCATACTCGCCCACCCAGTTTTACTCAACCATTCCAGTTGGCATACCTCCACGAGCCACCTGGTCTCTAGTTTTGCCGCATACACTCCCTATTTTTACCTCTGAGGTTGGCTCTAACTCCACTGTGGCGAACTCATGTCTTTGGTGGGCCTTGCAGTCATGTTTGGACTAAACTGCCGCCATTTAACACTCATCTGTAGTTCTATCCTCTCCCTCTCATTAGCAGTCTGGTCCTGCAGCAGCAAAACAGAATTTAGCAGTAGTTTCTGGCTTAATGATGAAGCAACGTGGTGCTTGGAATTGCAGTCACTTTACAGGAGCTTTTGATGCCGTGTGTGTGTGTGTGTGTGTGTGTGTGTGTGTGTGTGCGTGCGTGCGTGCGTGCGTGCGTGCGTGCGTGCGTGCGTGCGTGCGTGCGTGCGTGCGTGCGTGCGTGTGTGCGCTGGGGCTGGGGGCTGGGTAGTTTCCGATGCTAGTTCCCCTGTCTGCCGACATCGTGATCCTCATTAGCCGGAGCGCTCTCTCTTGCATGCTTCCGTACCGCCTTCTCTCTCTTTTTATTTTAACTCAATTCAGTCACGCTTAAGCAATCAACAACCCTTTGGACATCTGGAGGGAAAACACACAGCACACTCACATACACATAGTTGCCGATCCGGGGTAACTAGGGCAGTATCTCAAGCTGATGCTGGTAATTTTATGCAAAGGATAGCATGCCCCCTCTGGGAGTGTGATGTGAGAACTAAGGTTCAGACACACACACACACACACACACACACACACACACACATATATATACAGACACCCCCCTCAAATATGCATCGATTAGATATTCTCTTTCGAAAGTGTCAGTTCTGCTGGCAACTTGTTCACCGTTCACTTTTGCTCTTCCATTAGCGATGCACAAGTTTGACAGAAGCCCACGTTTACCTTGGGAAGCTTTTACACCAAATTTTTATCGTTGCGACAGATTCATCTCACAGATCCGCAGTGTAAGGCAAACGGGATGCAGGTCTTGTTTTTATTTTTCGCTGATCTTCTCCTCGTCTTTTTTTTTGCCCTCTCACTCCCTCGTTCCATGTCAGAGATGGCCCACACAGACGGGGAGTAAAGGGAAGCTGAGGAGGAGTAGGCGGAACAGAGGGCCGCTTTGTGTCTGTCTCTTAGGGGCTCTATCTGTGGAAGTGGAGGCGAGCTGTGTGTGTGTGTGTGTTGGGTGTCTGTCCAAATTTATGTCTGTGTTATGTATGTGACTATGTCAGGGTCTGTATCTTTATTTTATTTTTTTGTGTGTGTCCGTGTGTGATGCCGTGAGCTGACAATGTGGCAGTGTATCTTAAAATAATTTTAACAACCAGCTGGCACAGTGCCTGTAGTGATCGACTGGCGACACTGGCATATCTCTCCTGTCACCGCAGTCCAGAGAAGCCATCAAAGAGGATCTGATAGCAGAACCGATCTGCCACTACCCTTGTGAAAGTATCCAGGACTGTGCGTGTCAGTTCACAGTGCCTCTCCTTCTTTATGTACCTTTTTTTCTGAGTACACCAACATTATTCTGCACAATGCAGTTGTTTAAACAGAGCTAACTGCTGAAGTTGTGCTTGTTTAAGGGATAGATGTGTTGTTTCTTTGTCTCATAAGCTCTGCCCCAAAAAAAGAACCATATAGCCCTGTCCCAGATTTTCCTTGTGCACAGCCTGACAATGTAACAAGACCAACCCTTGTACCTCTGTAGGTCTGGTAGGTGAAGTTTTTATGACCTTAGACAGGTACCTGCTCTCTGACTTATGGGAATCTCTATATTCCCTGGGATAGACAAATTGTTTTGGGGCTCTTTTGACATTACTTGATTTACTTCCCAAAGAAACTTCCGGACCCGTGCCTCTGCCCGCTTGATCACCGTAACAGACACATGGATAAGCAGACGAATGAGCCAGGAGGACTTGTAGTGCTGAAGATAAAGCCTGCCAGACTGTCTCGCTAACATCTTTACACTCTGCCTTCAGTTGATTGCAGCTGTGATAAGTGTAGGGTTCAGGCTAATTTTGAGGCTTTTACCCACCTCAGCACTTCAGGTCTTCAGTTGATATGACCCGAGGGCTGCAGCCTCTTAAAGAGCTCTTAAAGGAGGTTATGTCACTTCTGACTAAGTCCTTTAAGTATTACTCGTGCTTAGTGGGCAAGGGTGTGGAAAGGATTGTACTCCCCTTCCCCGAAGCCCAGTCAGAGAAGAAAAAAGGTTAAACTTAAGGTCACTCTGACTAGAAGGCATGAACAGACCAAGTGAAGGAAGCGTACTACATCCAGCTTCCTATGACTGTTATCCTACAATCTAATATCTGGGTGTGGAGATAGAGGATGATGCGCATTTTCTCATAAATAACTCTTTTCCCAGATTCCCACTCTCCATATTGGAAACTCCAGGTTCCATTTGTCATTTCTTTGGAAGGTAGTCGCCTAGCAGCCGTGTGCCCTGTAGGCATCCTCGCTTCACTAATGACAACTCCTGTATGCAAGCATTTTCTAGTGCGATGAAAAGTTAAAATGCCCCTCAAACTGATTGACCGATGAATAGAATATCTGTACAAGATGAGGGAATTCACTTCAGCTTTCGCAGGGAGAGTTGTGTTCAACCTTCAATTTCAGCCACAGACTTCTAGAGAAACTAAACAAGATGCATTGGAGTGTTTGTGTTATTAACATCCAAATCCTTGAAATGTGTTTTTCTCATTACATTTTGTGTATGTACCAAAAATAGAGATGGTAATATCAGCCAACGCATCATAAGATGTTTCCTGTAATTCCTCTGTATCTGGTGAAATATGAAGTCAGACAGGGAATAGAAACAGGAACTTGTTTTAGCTTAGGTTTTCTCGCTCAGACCCAAATGTCATGACCTGAATTTCGGCAAGACTATGACATTGACACTTCCTCAAAAATGTCCCAATATATCAAAGCAAAAAGAGCTCCCCTTAATATAACTTACTAAAGCATCTTGTTGACTAACCCCGTCTAAGCTCACTCCCACGCCCCAGGCATGGAGAGTAAAGCCACATATTTCTCATTGTGCAGTGAGCAGAAATGTGACCATTAGAAATGAACAATGTTGACATGACAGTAACCTCAAGATTAGGGATCCAGGCCTGTGAAAATCTGGTTACTTCCCTTAAGCTAAGTGCTTTCTGTGGTGCTTAGGAGCCCACACTATAAGACTGTGGCACAAGGAGTTAGGTAATCTCCTCCATGAGAGTCGAGAGCACACTAGAAGACACCACCAAGAAACTATGCACTCCACCAATCCCTCAAGGCTGTTCGTTGGCTTTAAATGATCACATGCTCCAGTTTGAAATGTAAGTAGCAGACTTGTTGTGGTTGAGTAGTCCCCTTGTCTGTCTGTCAGAGTATTTGTTTTGAGGCACAGCTGTAACTGGATAGGCCATGAAGAGCACACCTGCTTTAGGCATATGCGAGAAGCAGCCCCGTGTAGCAGTGAAAACAGCCCTGACACAGACATTTTCCTCTGTTTTTGTACATGACAGTCATTTAAGTAGTTTGTTCCTGAAACTCATGTCTGAAGCTTTACCCGGTCTGGAAATCTGTCGGTTTTTCGGTTTTTCTCTTTTGCGCTGCCGTTTCATTTAGTCAAATGTGGTGTGTTGTCTTCTAAAGATGTGATGCAAACCAGCAGGTGTTACCTTGTGTTCAGGGAGGGGCACACTGACGTCACTGGAAGCACACAGTGGAATTCATGGAGACTCTGGTGTGTCGAGTGCTTTTGTCATGTCTTGTTCTCTAGAAAAAAGACTGCACCACTGCCCATCGGTATTCTGTAACAATTAAAACAGGTATTGCAGGTTCCGATACCCAAAGCAAGACTTGACTTGTCGAGCTGTCGGCGGAGGGCTGGGCACACGTGCTCGTGTTTGTTTTCAGTCACATGCAGGTGTGTCTACATGAACCTGACCAAAGAATGTCTTTCCCACATGAATGCATCGTTAAACATCCACTGTTTCTGGTGTCAACTGACCTTTCTTCTCCATATGCAGAACTTGTTTAACCTTTTTAGTCCCCTGTGATATTAAGTGATTGATCTCTGACACTGACACCTGACCTTCTTTACTTTTCTTTCTCTTTCTCAGGAGAAACAAGACCCAAGCAGCACCTCTCTGCAGCTACGTAATGAGATCCAGGTAGGCAGAGACATTATGTTCCCAAAACACTTGAAGCTGCATAAAAGTAACATGTGTGGCTTTACTGTGTCTGTTTTACACATGCCTGTCTCCTTCTCTCTGTCCTCAGGAATCATTAGGCTTCAGCAGTGAAGTGTCGACTCCAGAAACGGACAGAAAGTACGTTTTTTTTGTTTTTTTTTCTTTTTCACTCTATCACTGTAACATGTGACCAGAGCCAGTGTGGAACCATGAAATGAATGCTTGGATTGAAATGTGTGTCTGTTGCATGTCAAAACAATGTGCAACGCAGCCTGCGTCTGGATCACATCAAACCATACATGCCTTCACACGAAATCGCGGATCACACATGGCCTTTCTGAGTGTCCGCCGCTGAAGATGGAGAGAGGCAAATGGAAATGCACGCAGCTCCACATGCAGCTCATGTGATTGATAGATCTCTTGTGTGACAGCTTGTACAAAAGGTCGCCCATGGGGTGCCAAGGTCACCTCCGCAGGTGGAAAACTCTAAATTCATGGATGAGTGTGGTGATGTGTGAATGAGCATTTGACACAGGTTCAGCTTTGACCGACCTTGGCCTTAGTCATAAAAACGTAAATGAAAATGCTGATTTCCTGACTGAGACATAAAATTCACTTTCAGTATATTAATAAGTTAATACATTGAAATATTTGATATTTAAAAAGAATGAGAAGGAATTTTGATCTAAAAATATGGTGAAAAATAACTTATTTCAGTATAATTTGTATATTTAGTGCAAACACATAGAAATGAGCGTTATGACATGATTTTAGGCTTTTTAAAGAAATAATTTGACATTTCAGAAAATACACAACAACTTAATTACTAACTAATTACCAGCTTATGGAGTGGGGTCCCTAAACTCCCAAGTCACATCCCTGCTGTGGTTAAAGGAAAACCACTGACTGCTGGACTGAGCAGGTCAGGCGGAGGAAGCAACCATTCTCCGTTCTCTGGCCGTCCATGTTTCCTTCCTGCCTTTGTGTCCAGCAGGGGAGAGAGGGGGAGACAGAGAGGGTGATGGCCAAATGATTACAGCAAAGATGCATGAATGAAAGAGCAGGATGGAACCGGGCATGGGTGGGGTTCCTTTTCACTGGTTCCTGTAACACAAAGTGTGTGTGTGTGTTCATTTTCGCACACCACTGAATTTTGTGCACGTGAAATTTCTCCACCATGTCCCGCCGTTAGATTACTGTTATACACTAAAGCAATCCAAGTTGTTCTGCTAAAGAACTCTCTAAATACCCTGTTGTCAAACAGAATTAAATTCTCGGCCGTAACAAACATTTGACCTCTTTATAGGCACTGGGTTTGTTTGGTTTCTGTTAGGCAAGAATATATTCAAATATTTGCTTACATCAAGATGATTAATGAAGATTTATATACAGTGCAAGTTCCTTGGATCAAAAAAAAAATCCCTATCTCATTTAAAGAAGTGTTTCGGTGAAGACGAGTGGATGGTCAGATTAATGCAGGGATTGGAAGCCTCAGTCAAAGCCCAATTCCAAGTTTGCCGGGGCCAGAGGAGAAATAAATGTTAGTGTTACTTTATCGTCATTCATCCTAATTTCATGCATTTGTTCCTGACCGTCACCCCTGTGTGACCCTCAGTGGAATTGTCATGTTCATGTGAAGACCACGTGCGGCAGAGGAAGTGCATACCACAGACATGATCTCCTCTCCTAAGGCTGTATATGTTGCACAGACAAAACGCTGAGGATGATGGGAACCAGATGCCAGATTTTCGAATGACGTCTCTCTGCTGCTTCGAGAGAGGCCCACAAAGAGCCTGTAACTGTACTATTCTCCCTCTTCCTCCTGTCAGTCTGTTTTTTTCTCTGTCCTCCATCTCCTTTCTCATAAGTATTCCGACTTTATCTCACAGTGAGTCTAATGTAACAGTTCCACATTTTACCCCTCTCTTCACCTCTGTCACTTCCCTTCTTTCTATCTGTTTCTCTTCCTACAAAGCCTCAAGCTCCATTTTCGGTGTGAAAGTTAGATATGAGGCGCTTTGTATCATCCTTTATCTAATTAACCTAATTTTTAAAGTTTTTATGCTCGGGGACAAAATCTCCATCCTGCCCCTCAGAACCTTTCTTTTTTTGTAATCCATCCTTCACCGCCAGCCCCTCTCCTCTCTGTTACAAAGCCCATTGTCCACTCTCCGCTGTGGTGAATGGGTTGCAGGTAGAGTGATTTATCATGTGCAGGCAGACTGATAGACAAGCCCCCTCCATTCCTCAGACACATTCCTCACAGCCCCGCAAGGGACACGCGTGCACGTTCACACGCACGGACACGGATACCCCCATCATCACCTCTCTGCAGGACAATAGCACCCAGAGGAGATTACCCAGACTTCATCTCGGGGGCTGGGGGGGCTGTGTCACCCCTGCGTCTGTGTGTCTCCTTGTCGCTTTGCTAGCAGGAGGGTGGTGGGCACAGCTCCCATAATTCCTGCTATGCCAGTGATGATAACAGAGCGCTCTCAAAAGGCGGGCGGGTTCAAGCTGGGGACTTCCTGTTTTGAAATGTGATTGATTGGTGGGTATTGTTGACCCACAAGCTTATCAGTGAGGTTAACAGCAGACGTAAATGGAAGGTGGTGAAAGCCCACGCGTGCACAGACACGAGGTACAAATTGTCGATTGTTGGCTCTAACAGGGTTTGTCAGACTACATTTAGTGGCATTTTTGCTACTGGATGTGGAATCCCAGCTCATGCGATTGATAATCAGATGGAAATGTAAGCCATGCCATATGAAGAATTACCTTGTCAACATCTTTATCACTTTGAGTGTTGCAGCCCTCGTGGAGCTGTTATTTGCTGCTAAGAGTGGACAGTGTTTGTATATGGCAGGAAAATGCTCATACACTTAAAATACACGTTGAGTTTTTTCAACTGTGTCCGTTTCATCTGTATGATTTTCTATTTTCCTGCCATATGACCTTCTGTCTTCCCTTCCATGCGACCTCTGACCTCTTCCATGACCCCTGAAGAGGTCGTCCCTCTGCTCTTCCTGTGGACACTGCCACTGTCGCACAGGGTCGCTGCCTTTCATTGTCTCTACTAGAACACCGGAGATCACTTCGCTCCAGGTGGCCCGCCTTGTAACCACACAGTCACTACACACACGCATACATGTGTGCATTGTTGTGATTTATGCTGAGCGCGGTGAAAACTGCCAGTAAGAGGCAAAAATGGAGACGCGCAGCTGTGTGTCCAAATCATGCTACGTGTCGGTCTATCATCTTTCCTGGACAGCAGCTCAGTCACACAGGATAGGAGTTGTGCCTGAGCATGTGATTTAAATGATAGTTGTCTACGCACTCATCACTCATTCAACTGTCATGCTTTTTTTTTTCCTGATGTAAACTATCTACAGGCTGTATAGTGTGTTTTTCTGTTGTATTGGACCTTTTCTGCATTGTGCAAATAATGCATTTTTCCAAAACATTACTCGCAGTTGCACATCTCTGCAGTAGTACCATATGTTGTGAAGACTCATGCTAAAGCATGAACAGCACTCACAGCTTATCATTCTGAAAATGACTAATGCTTTACATCCCACTCAGCTAACATGTTGTCAGACACAGAGCAAACTTGCACTCGTATAGCTAAGGGCATTAGCCCATTTTTGATTCTGCCTCCTTTCACCAACACTTGTAGCATGTTAATTTGCACAACACAAGAGAGGTATCATGGGAAACAACTTTCACCTGTCCTGCATAGGGTCAACCAAAAATTAAGATACTGTATTTTATAATAGGCCTTAAAGAGAAAGTTGGCTTCTTATGCTAATGAGATAAAAGCAGTTAAATGTCCCTTACCCAATGCAAAGAGCAGAATTCTAAATAGAAAGGCATGCCAAAGATTTAAGGTTAAACCAATTAAGTTGCCTAGCCGCACAATGCCTGGACTGACACACCCTTTGAAAGACATTCAGACTCCTGTGTGAGTGCGTGGATGTGCGTGAGTGCATGCATCTGTGCGCTGCATGGGAGGTTAATTTATAGAGCATTGGGGGAGGGTGGGGGGAAGCGGCGCTGCTACTGAAAAGCTTCTATTGAGTGATTTCTTTTAGCATTAGCTTTGGCCCTAGCCTATCTGAGGGGGGGATGAGCAGAGGGGCAAACCATACAGGCCTCCATTCAATTAGCATCTCATTATGTTGCCATGGCAGCCGGGCTTTAAGCCGCGTGAAGATTTCCCATTGCACCCGAAGAGGGCTGCCATGTCTGAACAAACATATGAACACACCTATATATATATATATATATATATATATATATATATATATATACACACACACACACACACACACACACACACACACACACATATATGCAGACACTTGAGAGGGAAGTGACCTGTACATCTCGCTTTGAACCTGTCGCACACTTTCACATTGCTTCACTGGCAGCCACCTGTCTCAGCTGTGTGCTCATGTGCAATTGACTTTCAAATCATAAAGGGTGTGTGACGGTGTGCAAGTAAGAGACAGTAAAAGAGTGAGACAGTTATGCATTTTGATTTACTTAATAGGTCTCTGAGAGTCTCAACTGGACCAATTGGCTGTTCTTATCTCTCCTTTTCCCCCCTTATGATTTATTTCCTTTTAATTGAAAGGATGGAAAAGCTTAAGTGTGCAGCAGCCACCACCACTCACTGTCACTCCCACACTCAGTCACACACAGACACACACAGACACACCTGTAGGGCGTTATCCACAGACATAATCCGTCCTGAGGCTTCACTTCCTCTTTACCGCCTTACTCAGCCCACTTATCCCTATCTGAAAACAAAGTCTCTCTCTCTCTCTCTCTTTCTCTCTCTCTATCTCTGTGTGTGTAAAGTTTTCTGCAGATACTTTGAACATGAACTGCTGATCCTCAGTTATTTTCCATCTCTCCCTCTCTTATGCCCTCTCTCCCTCTTCTCCCACTCCTCCTCTCTGTCTTCCTCGTGACTTTCTATCCTGTGGAGGGAAGTGGAAACACAAACAGGCTGAGTCTGCCCTGTGGTTTCTCCTCCTCCTCCTCCTCCTTCCCTCTCTCTCCTTCTGTTCTTCTCTTCCTCAGCCCCATACTTTCCCCTCTTCACTTTCATTTGATTGCTGACTCTCTTTCTCTATCATGTTGACATTACTCCTCTCTGTACAGCTTCTGAAACACACTGTATTCCCATCGACTTCATCTTACCCTCTTGTTTCCGCAACAGGGGTGTCATTGTCTCCTCTCCTCTCCTCTCCTCTCCTCTCCTCTCCTCTCCTCTCTTCCACCTTCTGCCTCTCAAGCCTCAGGAACCTGGTTTGTTATCACTAAAGTACCACCACTGACCCCAAGTGGTGACTAGACAAATCTGCAACTCCACTCCCAAAAACTGTGCGTGATGTTTATGCTGAAACATAGTCGGTGTGCTTTGAAGGGCTGTGGTTGACGGAGACGAGAAACTTGATGGTAATGTGTGAAAGTAAAAATGGAAATTTGCATTTTTCTAATGTTGATTCTTTTTGTCTTTACTTTTTTTGTCTAGAATGCCCCTGCACAAGTCCAGCTCTGAAGATGGATCTGGAGGTGAATAGAGATGCATTTTCATGTTTTATCGGTTGCTGTTTTAATGTTCCCTATAAGATAAGGATAATTATTTATTGGGTGAGACTAGGCCAGACAAATGTAAGGGTGATAGCTTATTGTTGTAAGAAATATAGGGGATGGTCTATACACGTACAACACAAACTGTGTAGTTGAGTATCAGGTGTGTGTTGCCTCCTGTGAGACTGATCCTTCCCTCCTTCTCAGGCAAATGGGACAACAAAAAGAAAAACAAATCTTTTTGGCAGAACTTCCGCAAGTCTCAGCATAAACCTGTCATGCGACAGACATCCAAAGGTTTGTGTGGCACCCATTTACCAGATCTGCTTTACCGAGTAGATGTCGTTTCGTTATTTGACCTTCTGCCATTCGCTCTTTACCCCCCCTGTCAGGAGAGGACATTGGTTACGTGGCCAGTGAGATCACCATGAGCGATGAAGAGCGAATCCAGCTGATGATGATGGTGAAAGAGAAGATGATCACCGTAGAAGAAGCTCTAGCTCGGGTAGGAAACTCCACTGACCTCCTGTTTCATCGTTTGCACCTTCCAATCCACATGACCCCCCCCCCCAGGACTACTGGTGTGAAGCCTCCTTCAACCTCCCCAGATCCCTTCACCTCCTCCTGGATTAGCTTCCAGCCTTTTCCCCCCCTTCTTCTCTATATTCCCACCATTTAGCACTAGTTTACTAAAATGACTCACTCTTACTAACCCCACAAAGACCCACATTTTAACCCTGCATTGTCCTCTTTATACACACACACACACACACACACACACACACACACACAAACTCCAGTTCAGAGGTTCAGGAGTTTGGGGATCTTAGGGTGTGAGCTCTTGGAGTGTGTGTGGGTGTGCTGATCAGTTCATACTTGCGGGGGTTGGCGGTCATAGTAACTCCATAGCCCCATCTGTTGGGGTGATGCACTGGTGCATTGTGGTTTTTCTCTCTAGGTTGACATGGTGGATAATTATTTGGCTTTCCTTTCAATTTCCCTACACTTTCTTTTTTGGTCTGATATTCAGACAATTTCTTTTGATTGTTCTTTCTATTTTTTTTATTTGCCCTACTACTTCTTCTTTCTTTATTTTCCCTCCTTCCATTCTGTCACCTTATGTAATGCCTTGCACATGGGTAGCATGACTGTCCAGCAGCATTTCAGCACTGGATTGCTCTCCACAAGGCAGACATTAATTATCCCCCTACAGTTCTCCTGTTTTTGTTTTTTTTCCCGGAACTTTCATGGTCTATCAGCCAATGGCTTGATCTCAGCTTCTCTGTCTAGTGATTGATACTCAGTGAAACCAATCAATAATCAGCCTGTGTGGATCGATTTTTTGAAATGTTTTTGTGGTTGTGTGTGGTTGTGTGTGGTGGTGTGTGTATCATCATATTGTTTTTGTTTTTTTTGTTTGTTTTTTGTCAATATTGTAGTATCTGTCCAGGGATGTAGTGGACTATAAACTCAATCATATTGAATCCTCTTATTTACAGAGCAAAGATTGAACAAGTAAGATTTATGTCTGCTCAGAAGAGCAGTTATAAATCTTCATGGCAAAAGTCATACCACGCATAAAAACTTTACTGTATAGTTACATTTTGAAATATGAATGCTTTGCCTAAAAATATAGTGGACTTTTATTTTGATAATTGCTTGCATGATAAACAGCAAACTCAGCGGTACAGTATACACTTTCTACGTACCACTACACCACTGGTTGAGTCCTTCTGTTCTGTGTGTGCGCCTGTGTGTCCGTGTAAATCCAGAGATGTGGCATGCTGGGTGAGAGTGGGTGGCCCCGACCTGTTCCTCTGCCTCTCTCTAAACTCTTCTTCTCCACGTAGCTGAAGGAGTATGAGCGCAACAGACAGTCCAGCAGTACTGACACTGCAGAGTGGACTGACGGATCTGCACCCAATCTAAACCAGTCCTCAAACTGCAACGTAAGTACACCCCTACCCCATCCCCCCCCCAACACCCCAAAAACCCTGACCCTTCCCCTTTACTCTACCTCTCGTAACACTCTCACCTCGACCACTCTCACCTTTGAGTTTGATTTTTCAGCCGAGGGGGTTGTGAAGGAGGACGGCCATTGTTGTTTCGACGTTTGTGTGCATGGGTGCGTGTGTTTGTGTTAATCCAAATGTTAAGAACTGTAACCTTAACTACTGTTCTTAGCTTGATGTCTAGACTTTGAATATGATCCACCTGTAGACTTCCCTTTTCAATATAATTGCATAAACCACTGTTTAACTTTTATCTTGCCTCCCTCTCTTCTTCCTTTTCTTTATCTGCCCTTCTCTCTCTGCTCTTTATCCATTAGCCAAACCACAATATATCCGCCTCTGCACATACATTCTCTCCACCATGTCATGTGCATCCTAATAAGATGGGTGTTCCCTCTGAGAATCTTGCCTCATTGCTTACTTCGGATTTATTACGCAATGTTGCGAGTCCTCTTCCATGTTTTATTCATCAAGTTAATTCTGCCATGTGCTCATTTGAAATTTGTCCCAACAAAATCATAATTGGCTCCTGTAGTGACAAGGTAATTGTCTCCTTGGAATTTAAGATCAGGTCCGTTTCCATCAATCAGTTGTAATTGTAACTTGCAGAAAGCCAAGTGGAGAGACGGACAAAATCCAGCCAGAACCTCTTGTGGCATAAGCGCTTGTTAGTATTGATTTTGTCAGCTGCGATCCTTGGAGTGAAAGCCTCCAAATCTCCCCAGTAACCTTTTTAAATGAGTCAAGACCTTTGAGGATACTTCATGTTGTGAAGTTGGTCCCGTAACGGATGCCATGAGTTGTGGAGTTGGAGCTCAGACAATCACAGCCTGTTGGATCTAGTTCGGTGTTTGTTGACAATCACTTAGTTCTTTCTGTTGTATCTATGTTTGCATATGCTACAGTTGTTTCCTCCCCCCCATTTTAAATGTAGGCCAGCTATGAAGCAGATTCAGGACTCACAGTGGTTATGGGTTTTTCTTTTTGACTAGTTCTGTAATATATGGCATCACATGGGAAAAGCATGCAGTCATACAGAGTCACACTCTGACCCAGTTTTATATAGGAAATGAGTTTATCCAAACACAAAAATTCCAAGTATTCTGAAAATAACTTCCTGCACATGTGTATTATTGCTATTTTGGAATGTGTTACTAATTCCCAGCTACAAAGCACTGACATTTTCTAAAAGCGATCTCTATCTCTTGCATATACTCTTATTCTTTTTTCGTAACTGAATGCATGTGCATTTCATGTCCTCGTTGGTAAAGTAATTGGAAGGTTGACCCTACAGCCTTTAGACAGATATGCTTCGATCCTTGCCAGGGTTGCATCTCCAGAATCACAGTTTCTTTCAAGAGTATGAATATGCTTTCACTGCAGATGTGCTTGACTTTTACGCATTCACAGCTGCCCCTGTTCCTCTTCAACTTGAAAGTAATCTATGGTTTACATTCTTAAACACCAGGACATCAGATCTAAACGGCTGTTTCTTACTGTAATTGAATCATTAAATCCACGAATAAGGACAAATGCAGAATAGTTCTCTCACATCACCACTGGTCCCTATTGAATGCTTCTTCTGGTTGGTTAATTGATGATTTCCTTCCATATGAAAAACAGCTTAATTATACCATAGATAACCTCAGCTCTGGTTCTGTCTGCTGTCTGGCTCGCTCATGTGGGTGTGTGAATTGTGCATGAGTTTGCTGATCATCTCATCAGTCTGTTAACCCTCGCATTACCCCCTCTGCTGCCAGCTGCTCACTTCCTGTGGCAAGAGGATTGATCGATTGGGGGGTTTTACAGGACAGGGGAGAGGATGAAGACTTACTGAAGGAGGATTGTGTAGAGGAACACACAGATTGGCTCTGGAGGCTGTGAACAAATGCAAGTGCTGGAGGCAGAGAGGAAATAAGGGAGAGAGAGAGAGTTAAGATAAAGAATACCCTCAGGGCCAGAAAAGGGGGGGGGGGTTATATCTCCCCTTGCCCCAAGTTCCAAAATTGGCCACTACAGGAAAAATTTCTTCTCTACAGGGGCCTCTATTGGTGTCACATGTTGCCCCCTTTCCCCTATAATGAATGGAATTAGGTCATTCCCAAATTCAAATAGTAACAGTTCTGTGTGCCTGTATTCTATCTATATGCAGACATGTGAATATACAGTACATATGTGTGGCTGACTTGTTTGCAATAAGCAATTCTTTGGCTGCTCTGTCCCTTTTTCTCTGATGCTGTGTTTCCCCGGTCTGCCCCCCCCTACCCGACGATCGGAACCCACATTCCAGGGCTGGCCATTAGCGATGTGGGGGCCAGGGCAGGGTCAGAGGGGCTCAAATGATGGGATTGTTCTCCATGCACAACACGCCTTTTCTCTGCTAGCTGTGCGGCACGGCTCTTCCAAACAGTCCCTCATTCCTCTGAGCTGAATTCACTAACAGGCTGCGTCTGTATCTGCCAGCATGTGCACAGGGGCACAGATATTATTTTGGATCGTGCATGCGTGAGAATGTGGTTGGCACACGATGGATTTGCTGGACTTGCGCTTGCTAGCCCGTTGTATATTAACACTGGAAGTGCTACCCTGCTGTTTTAAACTAAGGTGGTAAGTTTTAAGGCACATTGTTGCACTTAACTTTCTGTATCAGATTTTCTTTTGGGTTTGTCCTGTTCAGTTTTTGTGGCACAGAACGAGCAGAAAGATTTTGGTGTGCGCTGTAAGGATGTTGGATTATAGTTTTCTAAGTTTAAGGGCACCTTCCAAATTGTGGGAACGGTCGTCAAGGTAATTTGTGAAGTGAAACGGCAGTTATGGTGGAGGAATTGCTGCTTTGACCTTGTTTTTGATGGCGGCCTTTCAGCCCTTCTTGATTCATGGCCTCATATGTTTGAGTTTCTTTCTGTGTTTCTCTGTCTCCCCTCCGGTCATTTGCATGGATGCTGTTTCTCAGGGCTGGGTGAGGACGAATATGTCACTGTCACCTCTTTATCTTCTCCTGTTCTTTTTCCTCCTTCTGTCACACATGCAATTGAAGAAATCATGAGGGGGTTAACTGCTAAATCACTCAGGCAGTTGTGTTATCCTCCAAATGACCTCATATGACACACTGTTTTTTGGGGTTTTTTTTTTTTACACTTCTCAAGAATAGTGGTTTATAGGAACCAAGACCCAGGAGTCGACTCCAGTCCAACCTTTGGTGGGTTCACTCATCTCACAGTCTCTCTGCTGCCTCTTTTATCAATCCTCAAGGACACAGACTTGTTATTACACTACATTCTTCGAAGCTATTACACTCTAGCATCGTCCAGGGCAAATGGAAATTTAAAGGAATCACCACAGCGGCCAGAATTGTGTGGTTGACTTGAGGGATTGTCGGGGACAATTGGGCTGAGGGGTAGTGGAGCTACGGGTTTTCAGAGCCTATTTCTGCGGTTCGTCAGAGGCCGGATGAATGGCTGTGCCCCAGCTCTGGTCTGCTGCGCCAACATGACAGAAATCCTAAACGTTGATCATGCACCTCTGAAGGTGGTTAAGTGATGGCAGAAAGGGGGGGGGGGGGTCAGCGTGATAGAATTGACTTTGTGATGCTGCACTGATAACTATATATTGTTTTCTTTTCCAACTGCGGGTTTGTAACACTCACACGTCTGCAGGAATCTAAAGGTCATAATGTTGCTCTGGTTGTGTGGTGCCATCAAGGATTTGCGGACAATGTCAGATTTGTTGGCTTCAACCGAGCCACAGTTGTTAACATCATCCCCACTGTAGGTCAGCAGCCTCTGAGCCAGGCCTGCGGTCTAAACTCAACAACAGCTAGAAAGTGGTTTCTTGCTTGTTAGCTTTAGAGCTGCAGGAGGAGACTGTGTTTTATCAGACAGAGAAGAGCTAAGCCTGCAGGCCTGCTCTGTCTAGTGATGTGTGTGTGCGTGCGTGCGGCGCGCGCACGCGCATGTATGCATGAGTGTCCCTCTGCAAGCGATGCAGTCAACCTCGACCATGGAACTGGCAGTGTGTGAGAGAGGTGGTGTTGCTGTGGAAACCAGTAGCAAAATAGGAGCAAATTAAGTTGTTTGAGCTCCATGATAATTATGGTGGTTTCTGCCAGACAATCTTTACGCCAAAGCTCAGCTCATCACCACCATCACATCGAGGCTGCAGCAAGAATGTGCATACACACATGGAGCTGAGGGAGTTTTTCTGCGGGTATGTGTGTTGAGGCTCAGTGGGAATAGGGCTTGTGCTGTACGTGTGTGTGTGTGTGTGTGTGTGTGTGGCGCGTGCGTGTGAGTGATGAAACTGTTAGCGACTTCATTATTCTATCTCTTTTCCACTCCACTACCACTGTGCAGAGAGTTTAGATGCAGAGAAAAAAAAAACACCAAGATGCTGACACCCATAACATGCGACCAGTGTCCTTTCATTTCCTCTGGAGTAAACGGTCTCTGAAGGGAACATCATCAAATAGACCGTTTATTGTAAGACTCACTGTGTCATTCAGTTATACCCTTTTTTTTTTTTTTTTTTTTAAATTACTGTCATCTGGTTCATTATTTCAGTGCATTTTTTTTCTGTTTGCTATGTATATGAATTTCACACAATGCAGTCCTGCAGTCCTCCATTTCTCACCTCACTAACTTCGACTCCATTCTAAAAAATGCTCCCATCTGTTGCATTATAACAGCGTCTCAAAGCATATTTGTCAAAGTTTGTTTTATTTTCTCACTACATTTTATATCAAAATAATTCAAAACAAAACCATACATTTCTGTAATCTCTGCTTTCATGAAATGCTTGCGCTGAACTGGACAGAAGACTTTTCCCAGCTTGACTGTGTGTCCCTTTTATTATATCATCCCTCCCTCTTTGTCTCTCCCACCAGTCTCGTGAACAGTCAGACGATGAGCAATCGGAGGACTCTGTGAAGTTCAAACGGCTTCACAAACTGGTTAACTCAACACGCCGAGTCAGGAAAAAACTCATCAAGGTGGAAGAGGGCAAGAAACATGGCTCTGAAGGTTTGTAACCCTCAGATGGTGAATTCCTTTGATTGTCTCACAGCTCAACATAGTTTAAATCTGTCGTCAGCATTTCTTTTTCAGTTTATCAGTCAGTTAATGTTCATGTGTTGTGTTTCCCAGGCACATAAAGGTCATGGTTTTAGGCTTCATGCTTCTACTGTATACAAATGTCAACACTGCTGGTATTACTTTTTAGAATTTTATGTTTAAAATCAGTTTGAATTGATCTGTTGGTTCTCACTAAAAAGAAGTTAAAGTTCAATCATAGTAAAAGTTGTGTTTTTGGAAATTTATAACGCGTGTCTTTTTTTTGCCAATGTGTTACATTCTTTGCCTGAAACTCAGACTTGAAGAATGTGTTTTGAAATGTTTGCTGGCGAGCTGTGGTTTGGAAATCCACAGATGGGTCATGGGACTGCACAGAATCTAATGTCTAAATCCTGAGTAGCAAACTAGTGATGTTTCTGTCTTGTTTAGATTTCCTGAATCTGGAGGCACCTCCCACCTGTGAGGACAACACAGCTCTGTACACAGGGGTACTAAAGAAGCCCCCTTTGCCCCAGGAGGCCTCTCTGCCCTCCCTCACCCAGGATCAACTCTCCCTCGACGGAGACACAGACAGTCTGACCACCTCCCCTTCCTCCAGCAGCTTGGACACCTGGTCCGGACACAAGCTGGTCAAAACCTTCAGTAAGTCTTCCAGTACCCACGGCCTCATCCGGCCCCCCAGGAGAACCCCGGTCAGCTCTGGTGGCCTGGGAGGTTCCATCTCCGGCGTTGGAGGTAGTGGCTCTTCGTTCTCGGAGTTGGATGGCTGTGGATTGGACGACGAGGGGAAACTGTCACGCTCCACTACCGACAGCGAGATGCGGAAGGCCCTGGGCTCCATCTCCCATGGGGTAAGTAACAACGAGGCCCTCTACGCTTACTATGGCCTCACCAAACCTCGTCCCAAACCCCATGCCCAGTCTCGTTTCCTGATCTCCCTGGATGACGGTCCACAAGGCAGCCCTAAACACCAAACTGCCAACCGGCACCATGGCAGCTGGACACACCGGAAACCTGACCCCAACTACGCTTACTCCACCAAGCACCTACTGTACCAGCGCTCGCGCAATTCCAAGACCCCTGTCTCCCCTCTGTCTGTCACCCCCTCCTCCCCCGCCCGCTGTGATGTAGCCAAATCAAAGGGTTTTGGAAGTGGGGGAGGGGGCTGGGTGTTTCCCTCTCGCAGGCTGCGTGGTCGAACAGCAGTCAGTGAGCTGAACATCACCTATGTGGTAGAACGGAGCCTGTACGGTCACCTCAACTGGGCCCAGCTGGTCCGCCCAGTTACCCTCAGCCGCGCTGAGCGCCGCTGTCTGTTGGAGGAGGACCGCGAGGCGGACAGGAAGTGGGCGGCCAGTGTGGACCGCTGCACCAAGCGTGTGCTCTTGCGGATCCAGCAGAAGTCTGTGAGTTTGGACCATGAGGTTCAAATCGACCGCCTCGTGTGAGCAGGACTCGGTGTACTTCAAAGTTGCAGAATAGCTCAGAGGTTACAATAGAAGGTGCAGCAGACATACACAACACAACACACGAAGCATGTCGACTTATTTAGTTAATGACGTCTGTGTGACAAGTCAGAAAGTAGCGCAGCTCATGTACTGAAAACGTCAAGAACCAGCCTATCACAGACCTATCTGCCCTCAGAGGAATGGTATCTTCCCTGACCTTTAAGTGAATGCCTTTGGCTTCAAACCTTTTTCTTTCAGCTGAAAATGAAATGATTATGGAATGTGCAGTGCCCCACTTGGGAGGTTAAGTCACAGCAGAGGTTTTATAAGTGCCTTTTATAAATGTCAGATCCCTGAAGAACACATGCACTCGCACAGTCACGCTGATCCCTGTGGGCAGAGGAGATGCTATACGAGCTCGGAGGAGCTCATTCTTTGAACTGCACAGCACGTAGCCTCAGAGACGTACTCAGTGAATGGCCTTATTAAGTCGAGATCAGTGACAGATGTGTCTTTACGCTGATCAACTTTCAAATTGATCTTGTAAGGCTTAGCAGAGCAATTAAAAAAAAGTGGATTCAGCAGACAAACAGGTGAACTACATGTACTAATACATATTCATACCTCAGTGAATATAAAAGGCCAAATTTTTAATGTTAACAAGGATGAAAAAGGTCTGGTTGCATCGCAAGTACCGTACTCATTCCCCCACATATAACCTGTCTGAATCAATACAAGTAGTGACAGATACTCTAGGCGGTGTTATAGAGGAGCTATCCTGCAGCTTTGAGGGTACCTGAATCCTATCGTGTACTAGTGAAATCACTGGAGGTCGTTCTCATCCAGAAACTCTCCGAATCCACTGTTTCTGTTGTTGCTTTTCGTTTCTTTTTTCTTTTTTGGCCCGTGCCTCTATGGTTGCAGATATGATTTTTTATTTTTTATTTTTTGGTAGTTTTTCTTTTCTTATAATTAAATCCGAAAGACATTTATTTCTGGGTGCATGTCCATTCCATCAAGCATCGCCATTACATTCAGAACAGTTCTTTTTGGACGTCTCTTCAAACATGTTTGTTCTCCAAACTGTGCTTTTCCTGGGAAGTTGTGATGTGGACTGCAGCTGTGGACATCTAATATAGAAACTATTTTCTTAATGTGCAAGTTCTTTGCACCCAGGTTCATCCAGGGTTTGTGGGAGTCTAGTCGAGTAGAAGTTTTTTTTTTTTTTTGAAGCAAAGGAGAAATGCCACCAAGTATCCCCACAGGAATCGAGGGTTTGCTTTTGGCAGAAGACGCTTGATGTGCATGTCTGTGTCTACATGTTTGTGTGTGACCTACTGCAGAGCTTGGGAGGGATTCAAAATGTCAAAGCCAATTTAGTGATAAGGTCCTGGATCTCTTCTACTCTCATGTCATAGTTCCTCTTTGTGTCTACCCCTTATTTTGCTGTCAACCTCTAAAGTCAAGAAGAAAAAAAATCTTCCATATCACCCTGTCCTCTCAGCAGAACCATTTTGCTCTGTCTGAAAATGTTTCTTGTGAGAATAACGTATTGGCGGCTCTAAGCAACCAGCCTAAATGTTGTGCATGTTAGCATACTAAGCCCAGCTTTGCATTTGTCATAATTAACCGCAAAATGAATTGCATCAGGCTGCGCTGCAATTAATATACATTCACTTGTAAAAGTACGATTTTTATATTTTAGCTTGGCCACATCAAGTAAGGTTAATTTTGTCCAACATTTTCTCCAGGGGATTCAAGTTTTAAAGCCCATGAAGCAACTTGTTGGAGCCGACTGTGAGCCCTCCATGGTCAATATAACAGCTCATTTGCCTAGGACCATGCAGTAATTTTAAAGAGGAGCTCATATAACAGTTTGTGTTACATCATGTCTGTTGGCTGTCCACAGTCCCATATGACATCATGCCCCCACATATGTACAAACCATATACCCATGTTCATTAATCAAACTGTTGCCCGTGTCGTGTCATGCCAAGCATGAATCATCGTGAGTTGACCCTCGATGGTTGTGGATGGGGAGCTCCTGTAACGCCACCTTCTGAGTGTAACTCATTTGATTGTATTTTGGCTCCTCCGCAGAGAACGTGCAGCTTCGGAGGCTTTGACCTGTCCAACCGTTCGCTCCATGTGGTCAACACAGGCTCGGAGGCCAATGTAAGTGCTGGCAGCTTGTAAAATAAGAAGAGGCTGTGAGGGGCACGAGCTGAACTCCCGTCATACTAAATCCCCCTTTCTCCTCTGTCTTCTGCCTTGCTTTGACCCCCCCCCTTGCCCTGCCCTTTTGTCTTGTCCTGTTCAACCTCCCCTGATTCCGCCCCGTCTCTCCTCATCTTTCTCTCTCTCTCTCTCTGTTATCCTGCCTCTCTGTCCATCATTTTCTGCCCTGCCTTTCCTTCTTTCTTCAAATCGCAGAATAAAGAACAGGAGGCTATTTACAGAGAAGTGGTGAAGTCCCCCACTACGTCTCGGATCTCACTGGGCAAGAAGGTCAAGTCGGTCAAGGAGACGATGAGGAAACGCATGTCGAAGAAGTACAGCAGCTCCTTGTCTGAGCAGGTTAGACATGCACACACACATACACACACACAAACACAGACACTTTTTTGAATCCTGTATTGTTAGAAAGCTCAGGTAACTTTGAACATTACACAATCTCCCTTGTTTTTAGGGCAAGTCATGTATAAACAGTCAAACCTTAACTTTGTTTAAAAAGCAGCGGCGAACGCGTAAATGGTCCCGCAAATCTATACAATATGTGTTTAATCCTGGACACAGGCGAGCCAGGCACAGCTGTAAAGACGTAAAAGCTGCCCATGTTCTGCAAACATTTAGAGGAAGTTTTGCAGTGTGTAAGCCACATACTCTGTCCACAGGCTGTGAGTGGGCGGGAGTATTTGTGTTAGTTACAGAATAAACACAGAGCACTGAAACACACACACACACACACACACACACACACACACACACACACACACACACACACACCGTCTCTCTCTCTCTCTCTTTCTCTCTCTGCTGTGCTGTGCTGTACCGGGGCCCAGTCAGTAGGGTGGAGTGTGTGGTTCATGTTGAGCTCATGCAGTGATGCAAGTGTCCCCCAGGCTTGTTGTTAGGAAATGGAGACTTAAAGTGTGAGAGTGTATAATGGCTGTCTAATCTGCTCTGGCCTAATTTTTTCTGGGCATCCAGTGGCACCACCGGTGGCCTCGCCAGCCCTGCAGTTTGATGTCGCCCAACGAAATATGTCATTAATGTGGAGTTCAGCATCTGTCCGTCATGGTGGTCCTCAACGCTGTGACCCACATATCCTGGCATGAGTCATAGAGCCCTTTGGTTGGGAAAGAGCAAAGGAAATTTAATTACCATGTCACAATGTCTCAACCATGGTCATTTTATAGGCCACAATGCCACCTAGTGGATTACTGAAACAGTAGTGGCATCTTGATGCATGTTGTTGCTTCATCATTAGAGACTTCAAAGGAGATCTGGAAAGATTTTAAATCAATTTAAAGTTTAAACAAACAATATGAGTTGTTTAATTTATGCAAAACAATCATTTGGCACATATCATGTAACTTAGGTCAGTTTAAATGGTGTTATTACTTCCATAATTTGATGGAATTCCTGCTGAAGTAAGTTGTTCCATCAGGACATTAGACGGTGAGGGATCAAGTTTTAGTGGATGTCAGTTATTGCTGAAAAGAAAAAGCTTTTTATTTTTAACGACTTTATTTGGTTGGACATTTTTGTTGCCCCTACTAGTGCAGCTTGACTTCACCACATAAAGGCAACGTGTTCACACTTTTTCAAGTATGTCTTAATACAATAATCGTATGGACAGTGAAAGTGTTATTGTCCCCTGTCGCTGTTTCTGTTCATTCTGGCTGCGAAGGAATCCAGTGGAGATGATGGGGAACGAAACCCACAGTCCGTGTGAAAATGAGTTCAGCTGAAGTTAATGAGGCTTCAGTTTGACTTGACAAATCTAGCGAGTTGTCATCCAACATTACAGTCTTTGTTACTATGCTGAACTCAGCAAGGAAACGCTGTCAATGGAAACAAAAAGAAGTTTTTGAACTTAAAAAGAATTTAACTTATAAAAATGCCATCTTTAGTTGATCTAATTGAGATAGCTAAAGCCTCATGTAATCAGAGAAGCTTTAGCAGTCATTCCCAGACAGACCGAGGACTTTGGATGTTTTTCCTCATCACTTATATTTAAATAGGAACCGATCTCTGTACAGTGTGTATGGAGAGGAGAAACCGTTTCAGTGTTAATGTGAGGACGTGAGTATTGTTTTAATGCAGACTTGAAGAATTGTGAACTTATTCTTTAAGACATACTGTTTTTTTCAGAAGGTTCAGGTGCTAATATTATGAGGTCTTTAAATGAAACAAAAAAGGATCTTTGCGCCATAGAAATATCAGGAAAAAATAAAACATTTTAGGAAGAAAAAGCCTCCAGAATTTGTATGTTTTTAATAACTGTTCAAATTTGAACTGATGGATAAATCTCATTCATGCTTAAAGCTGAGTTTTATATGTGTCCATCTGTTTTAGACATCAATAAGGGTAAAAAAAGAAAAAAAAATACCCCTCGGTTTTAACCACCACCTCCACCTATGATATTCATCCCTCCCTCTCTCTCTCTTCCATCGTTTCCCCTATGTCAACCTCCTAACCACACTGTCCCATCCCTCACATCTTCTCCTCTCTTAACTGTACAACATCTCCTTTGTGTCCGTCCCTTGTGTTTTCATTACCCATCCTGCATCACCCACCCCCTCTCTCTCTCTCGCTTTTTTTTGTCTTTCAGTCCAGTCCGGATGGAGCCCCCGGTTCCCCTCAGTCCCCTCAGCCTGAAACCGACTCTCTGGAGAAGCCGAAGCTTAAAGCTGGAGGCTCAGTGGAAAGTCTGCGTAGTTCACTCAGCGGACAGAGTTCAATGAGTAAGACAAGAACCATTGTTTTAGAAAAGGCATGCTTGTTTTTATCAGGCCTTTTTGTTTTTTGACTTTGTGTATATGAGAAAAAGTTTTTTTTTTGCTTTCACAAAACCAGTACTTCACACCACTCTCTCTCGATTTTACTCAATACTTTGACAGTTTGTGAAGCACATAAACAGGATTATACTTGCCGTTTAGTTCTAGCAATGCATCATTGTATAGCTCATGTAAACATCTCGTATATAAGTGAAGGCAATCTAAAGATTTAAATGGATTAAAATAGCCTGATTTGAGCAATGCGTAACACTAGATGGTGCTCATCACATTTCCTGTTTGCACTTGTGTATTTCAGATACAGACTTAACCTTCATGCTGCCTCTGGCATTAAATGTTTTTTTTGTTTGTTTTTTTTTTTTTTTGTGGCATGATCTCTCTCTTGATCACACCCAGTCCCACCAGCTGCCTCGTGCGCTGTGATCTCAGAGCGTTTTCCAAGTGTGTTTTGATCTCGCAGGTCATCTTATCTAATTACATCTTATGATTACTTCAACCTGGTATTTCCGTCACATCTTTTGTGGATACATTTTTCAAGTTGAGAGTGAATTGAAGACTTGGCCGACTCGCAGTGATTCAGAGCCATAGAACACGCACACAAACATGCGAGCAGACAGGCAAACATACGGTAATAATTAGGTAGGAAGTCTTGCCTCTCCGATTCCCACACGTCGACATGATTTCAGCCTTCAGTCTTCCCCTCAGACGCTGAGGAAAATATGCTGCAAACACTCTGCTTCACCCAGGACATGCAACACAACTGTTACACTCCTCACTCTTACTTCCACAGAAACTGAGAAAATACAAATTATAATAATATAAAATAAAATCAATGTAGTCTTTGAATAGTGTATCTAGCCTTGTGAAACTCCTTGATACAGACATCCTTTTAAACAGTGATGATGAAGAGATGTTTTGAAGAAAGCTTCAGTCAGATTTGGACTGTTTTGATGATATAACAGAATCCTTTTTTTTGTGAAATTGTTAATATTTATACACAGTCATTTTATAGCTCATGTGCACATTCGCTTGTGTGTCTTTGTGTCCAGGTGGTCAGACAGTGAGCACCACCGACTCGTCGGCCAGTAACAGAGAAAGTGTGAAGTCGGAGGATGGTGATGACGAAGAGCCGCCTTACAGAGGACCGTTCTGCGGACGTGCCCGAGTCCACACCGACTTCACCCCCAGCCCCTACGACACAGACTCCCTCAAACTGAAGGTAAAACACGTTATGGTTATGCACACCTGGTTCCTATTCACTTGTGTGCAAATTCAATAGCCACAGCCTTTAATCTCTGGAATTCTCTACCACACACAATCTGTTCACTCGTTTGATTACGCTTCATGGATGAAGACGATCTTTATAATGTAGTTTTTACAGATGAAAAATACTCATATATGAGAGCTACTAAGTACAGTTTAAGTCTTATACTGGCCAAAGAGCTTCTACATGATATACAATAAGAGTTTGTTGCCTTGATCCAGAAGACAATTGTGGCTTGGGGAGCAGATCGTCTCACTCTTTCATTAACTGTTTTCAATTTTTTCCCAAGCTAGTCTCAATATTTTTGAGCAAGCGACAGGGTGAAAAAGTAGAGGGTGGGGTTATTCTTTCTAAATTCTGCTCTTTGTGATCCTCCAGCGTGGTGATGTAATTGACATCATCAGCAAGCCACCCATGGGAACATGGATGGGTCTGCTCAACAACAAAGTCGGCACCTTCAAGTTCATCTACGTGGACGTGCTGAGCGAGGAAGAGGAGAAACCCAAAAGGCCCGTGAGGAGGAGGAGGAAGGGCCGACCACCCAAGCCCACCTCCGTGGAGGAGCTGTTGGAGCGGATCAACCTCAAGGTAAAATACCAGACATGCTAGATTTTGTATAGACTAGAGCCAAATTCAGTAGGTTGGATCTACAGTATCATGTCCGTTCACAAGCTTTCAATGGGAGTGAAGTTGAGTAGGTTTACATAGATTTTTATCTCAACCTTGCAGAAATCAGTCCAAAAATCCCACTCCTCTGGCACTTCAGTAGGAGATATCGGATCTTAAGTAAATGAAAATATTATTTTAGCCATAAATCTTTTTACCCAAATACCTTGAAAACACATTCGCTGACAAGCAGAGATAAATATAACTCATTACAGGCTACATTACAGGCTGCACGCCTTAGGATGTTTGATCTGACACTGACGTATAAACATTAGCACCCACATTCTCACAACCACGCCCCAACAATAAAACTCACATCTGTCATCAAAACCCACTCATACCTGGGATGCTTCCCCCAAGAGACTTTGTGGGTTTGTCTGTGTTATCTCTGGCCAGCCTAATGGCTAAGTCACAGATTAAAGATTGATGTTACAGCACAGGCTTCCTAAGCTGCGAGTCTGTGAGTGTTACAAGTGCATTAGAGCAGTCATGTCCCCTTAGTTACCACCAGATTCCCAGAGTGGGCGAGTTAGACTAAACACATATAGAACATTGGAGATTTTCCAGTTTGCAGCCAATGTGCATTCTGTTACCAGGTGTTTGAACCGCTCTTTGCCTTCTAATAATGAAAAAGTAAAAATACATTCCAGTCCCACTGTTTTTCTTTATCCAAGATAAATGATCTTGTCAAGCGTCATTTATATTTGGTTATTAAACTTGTTGGACATAAACTTTCCTTTTAGCATGATGTGAAAAAAATGAGGCGCATGGTTGTGACACATTGGTTAAGATAGCTACGTTAATAAAACTAATTGGCTAAGTCTATATCTTGATTTTCTGAAGTTTCTCAAGTTTAAATCAAGACTGTTTTTTTTTGGGGGGGGGGTTTAACTAGTTTTAAGGTAAGGAAGTTTTTCACACTCGCTGATTTTTAATTCTTGGCTCAAGAATCTCATGAGTAATTTTTGGTAAGCCTGCTGTATTTTATTTTATTTTTTATAAAAGTAAAGTAAAAGTAAAGTTGTTTGCAGAGAGGATTTTTTTTTTTTTTTGCAGCAATATGTAAATGCAAAATTTTTACTGCTTTAAATTCCCTAATTTATTTCCTGCATTATAGATATTTCCTTTTCTCGGCTTTCTGTCTTTTGACCATGTTCTCAGAAATCGATTGAGCTCCGTAGGCTTTGTAAAAACTATACGGGCTGTGATCGA
This sequence comes from Seriola lalandi dorsalis, assembly GCF_002814215.2. Taxonomy (NCBI): domain Eukaryota; kingdom Metazoa; phylum Chordata; class Actinopteri; order Carangiformes; family Carangidae; genus Seriola; species Seriola lalandi. The sequence continues at coordinate 57,355 of NW_019524879.1, read as the reverse complement.
GCCGTCACAGATCAAAGGCGTAAGAATATTGTTATTTACTTTTGGTAAAATGATCAATAACCCCCC
>NW_019524879.1:42389-57269 GCF_002814215.2 Seriola lalandi dorsalis | reverse complement strand
ACCACCACCACCACCACCACCACTACCACCCAAAAAAAATGTTGGTTTTGAACCTGTAGAATTTTTTTGACTGGCTGTAAAGACAAAGGATGCTGTGGCTGAGAGGAGCCGGCTGCCTGTGCTTGTGTTAGTTGGTGGTCCTTTGTTTAGTCCTGCATCATCCAGCAGAAATAGAACAGAGACACATAGTTCTCTGCTGCGGACTCCACCATTGTAATTGACAGTCTTGCTGGTGACACACAGTCTATGTATTCGTCCAACAAAGTGTGTGGGTCACACAAACGTAGAGCCCAGTAATATCCAAAGTGGAAGCAGTTATGGGTGCTTGTGAATGATGGTGTCAGCTGACTGTGAACTCAAACAGGGCGTAACTGGAGTTTATACTTTGTTTTCTTTCTCTGTGCCCTCTTAGATAGCACAGTGGTTTGAGTGACTAACTTTTAACTGTTTGTGCTCGTGTGTAAAACACTGTCTCATGTGGTTGAGGAGTATTTTGATGCAAAGGTCTCCACCTTCAGTTCTTCGTGTTCCCACATCACTTTGGTGTGTTTCCCTTTCCAGTCCTGTTTGCCATTTTGGTCACAGCTAGAATATCTTGGGATTGTTGCTTTCACTTGTTTGCTGTAGCTACCTCATTAATGTTGGCTACAACTCATTTTTATATGCCTGTCAACTTGACAAAGTTTGTGCCATATTAAAGCTTGTTGACAGTTGAGGCAGCCGTAACTGAATTAGCCATGGCTCAACTTGATTACATGCTATCTAAATAGCAGTTTAGATTTGGCTCACCGATGGTTTGAAAATACACAATGTGGATTGGAAATTATGAGCAGATGACAAATGTCTATTGTACACTTTTTTTTTCTCCTTACTCTACTGCTTTATGTATTTCATGCTTCTACCACAAAGTTGTTGTCATTGATCCCATGACTCAGACCCAAAGTGTATTTTTCTTTAGTCTAGTGTATATTTTCTTCAGTCTTTAGACTTCCTCAATCTTAGCACCGCAGAGGAAACTTTAAACTCAGACTGCACATTTCTTTTATCCAGGAGCACATGCCTACTTTCCTGTTCAACGGCTACGAGGACCTGGACACATTCAAGTTGCTTGAAGAGGAGGACCTGGATGAGCTGAACATCAGAGATCCTCAGCACAGAGCCGTGTTGCTCACCGCTGTAGAGCTGCTACAAGAGTATGACAGTAAGTAAACGTGAAAACATTTTGATACACTCAGTTGATGAGTCTTAAAACTCGCTCAAAAAACCTGCCTGTTTGAAAGATGCATTATAATGTATCGGTCAATTAAAGTACTCTGCTCACATCCTGGTGATTATTGGGAATTTGCCCCAAAACTGATTCTATTTTCCTAAGAGTAATACCTGCACAGTATGAGTGTGTCTTAATGAAACAAAGACGCCATCTTGGAAGCTCTGTCAACAACTTGCACTCTAATCTTATGGTAATACAACTGAAGCAGTTGTTAAGCTGCAGTGGTTTTTTCAGATTACTTTTCATGCTAAAAACGGCAGCGTACAGTTCAGCTGCGTGCCAAAGAAACATGAGCGTGAATGAAAATCAACCGAACTTCAACACTTAATGGCGAGAGATTTTAGTTTTTGCATGAAAACAATGACAAATTAACAGGATTTAATGCTTTTAAAATCAAGGGAAACCATTCAACCCTAATTCCGATGACGATGTCATTTTCTTCATGTCTTTGTATTTTCAGGCAGCAGTGATCCAGAGCGCAGTGGCCTCTCGGGCTCCCAGGAGAAGCTGCTGTCTGAGGGTCGGGGTCTGGTGGGAGACTCCCCGCGGGACTCCGGTTGCTATGAGAGCAATGAGAACCTGGAGAATGGTAATGATAGCTTTGCTTAGTGTAGACCGCCATTACCCAAGGACCTAGCTAAGGCCTAGCTGGGTGTAGCGTAGTCCTAGTGCCACAGTGACTCCTTCGCCTTTTTCCTTTCTGGGCTTCCACCTTCGCTCCATCTCTTGCTATGCATCTGCGCTCTAACACCCCGCCCATCTCACTCCTCTGGACCAGCATCTGCCAATCAAACAGCTCCTCTTTCTGCCACATCTGCCCAAAACCTCACCCGCACACACCTTTTACCCCTTACAAAGGAAGAGTCCCTTGTCGCTTTCTTCTTATCTTCTACTACTCTTTCACGCCACTTTCTTCACCACTCTTTCCATTCTATAGGCACTCTGTATCATCAGTGCCCAAGTCCACTTGTTACTGAAAGGGAGCCAGGCCCCAGACCACAAAGCCTAGTCCACCACACAGTGCTGGGAGCACAGAGGGAGAGATGCTCCCCAATGCACAGAACTGTTCTGATGAGAGCACACTCACTGCCCAGTCATGGACTCAGATTCCCAGCTCTCCCACCTGTGGCTTCAAGGCCGGTAGACGGATACCAGGAAGACGAATATGGGCTCAGAGAGTATTTCTGTTAAGTGTTTTTAATATAGAAAAAGAGCTTGCAGAGTAGTATGTCAAAAATGCCTGTTTATTTGCAGTGGTGATTCTATTGGCTGATTTAAGGTTTTTTGAAAAATGTACAAGTCAGGTAAACGATTCACAGCTGCCATTTAAATCTCCTGTCTTCGTAGCATTTCTAGATGTCACTTTCCTTGTGTTTATAGTGATCATATTGCACAGTCGAACAGTATGTGCCTAAAACAAGATGTGGATGAAAATATTTTTAAATTGTAGTGCATAGATTGTAAGAAAGTTCTGATTATAGAAGTTTATTGAGGTCTTATTTGTAATATTTGTTAATTGTTTTTTTTGTTTTTTTTTTAAGACTGCTCTATCTCTCTGCATAAGACTGTATGCTTTCTTCTGCCACACAGATCATTCTTTTTAACAGCTCCACAACTCATAAATCACTGCTTTGTCAAACCTTGTCTTCTTTCTATATCTGTTTGATCCTAGTGTTAACTACTGGATTTCCCTTTTGTGTGTGTGTGTGTGTGTGTGTGTGTATGTGTCATTCAGGTTTAACAGTGAAGTGTGCAATATGCCACAGTAGAGATTTAAGTTGTGGAATAAAAACCACTTCTTTAAAAAAAAAAAAAAAACAACCAAAAAAACATAAAGACTCTGGGGCTGCTTGCTTGATTTTTATGTTTCGCCTTTTTTACTGTCTGTTTTTCCTTCCCTGCCACTAAACACTGTTCACAAACTAGCCGCATAACATTTAGAAAACATTCTGCATTTCTTCTTGCTCTTTCAGGGTTCCACAGTGCTGCTATAAACACAGTAAAGCCACAGCATTTACTAGTATGAAGAATTAGCAAAGGAAAACATTCCATTTGAAATCAAATCATTGAAGGTGATTAAAAATCATTACACAGATTGAGTCTTTAAAACATTCTCCATTGGAGAACAAAATAGCACTGTAGAGCCTTGAATGTACGCTCTTTTAATCAATAGACTTTCCTCAACATACATGTGTCTGATCAATTTTCCTGTGACTATTTGTCATAATTCTTCCTCGTATCATCACATGACCTCTGTAATCTATCTACCTTGACTTGTCATGTTCATATGCGTACATAATGTGGTGATGTAATGTATTGGTCAGTGGAAAAAAGGAAAGGCGGGTAATGAAGATATTCAGTCCGTGAAACCAGTCTAACATGAGTCATTATATCAGAATATAAATAATCTCTTTATTTTGTAATTTACTATATAAGTATATAAGTTTGGTCAAGTTCATCACACTCTACAGTGTTATTGTAATATGTGCATCTATAAAACACATTGTAGACACAATTTTAATGTATAATTTGCCATCGATGATGTAATACAATCCAATAGCACATCGTCACTTTTGCTGGTTTTGAAGTATGTCTCACTGGACACTCAGCCGACCTCATTCTCCTCTGATTTCATGTCTGGAGATGAACACTGTAATTAAAGTAAATACAGTATCTCTTGGACCTGCCAAGTCAGTTAATTTATTATATTCCCTTGTAAAAGGCAAGAGCAAATACACTAATATTCTCAACTTTTATTTTTGGCATTTCTGGGAACTGTTGAAACATTTTCATGACATTCCATCTATTGAATCTCTTTCTGTCATTCCACCACTTAAAGTCTTTGGCAAGCCACACTATGTGGCATCCACCCATTTCATCCATCCATTTTGCTCTGTAAGCCAAAGGATAGATGGTAAGTTGCTTCGGCTTTTTTTGTACCAATGTTTCTGAAATATCCCATCCAGATCTTTATTTTGGGGATTGCTGCTATGACAACAACAAATCAGCCAGTTTGGTCATGAGTCAAAGAGCTTATCTTATCCCAGTGGCACTCCACCCCTTCTCCATAAACATTTCTCTGCTTTTGACTGGTTTACAGATAAGCCTGAAACAATACAAATGTAAAACTTATGTGAGTAGATTTTTTTTTATATTGAACTGACTTGGCTTTGGCAGACTTGTTAAAAATAATTGGTGCTGTGAACATGTTTTCTAAAGATGCAAACGTTTCACCACATCAGATTTCTCTTCTGTTGCCAAAGCTGCTGCCATCACAGGAAACACAACAAAGTAAAACATTGGGGATGAAAGGCAGTAACCGAGTAAACTGAGTCATATGCAGTCTATTAATATGCATCATATTGTGTCTTGATGAAGGCGCTGCTGTAGCAAGCTGGACTTATTTCCTGTTTGAGAAACACTTTTTTTAGCAGTCAAGAAATTTGGTGGCGCTAGGTTGAAGATGAATATTTTTATTTTGCAGGTAAGAGCAGGAAAGCTTCCCGTTCCAGTCGTTCTTCAGCAGGCCTCCAGTCTCCAGACTACCCTACCCTGCCCATGACCCTTTCAACAGAGGCTCTGCAACAGAACAGCAAGAACCAACGCACAAAGTTCCCGAAAAGCTTCTTTATCAAATCCTCCCTGAAGGGCTTCAACCTGCTGGGGCTGCGCAAAGCCCAAAGACAGTCCCCCATCCCGGCCAGCCGCAGCTGTGAGGACCTGGATGGACCCCCACAGCCCACTGGACCCTGGAAACGCTCCCACTCTCTGGGAGATCTGCACTGGGAGCAGACTTATGAGCAGAAGAAAGACTTGGGTGAGGAGTTGAAACCCACCAAGGAAGGACTCAAATCAGGCAACAGTAGCCCTACCAAGGTCCATAGAGACGACAATGCCCCACCTCAGAATGGGCCTCCAACAGTGAGCCCTAAAGGAAGAGCTGAGAGACCGCCCATACCCTCCCAGCTGCCTCTCCGCCCAATTTGCCCCATCCCCCAGTCCCCAACTCACCCAGAGCCCCTCTCCAGTCCAACTCCAAGTCCCCCTGAGTCTAGTGGGGAGAGGGTCATTCGGACTCACCCCAAAAAGCCTCCAGTCCCTCCTCCCGTTCCTGCCAAAAAGTCTAAGGAAAGACTAGCCAATGGCTTACGTCACCCCCCTCTCTCCCTGCCCTCCTCGCCATCTCCCACGCCCTCCCCGACCCACTCCCTCACCCGTTCTCACCCAACTAGCCCCATAATCCGAAGCAGCAGCAGCAGCCCCAGCGCCCCTGCTCTACCTGCCAAGACCCCGAGCACCCCCGCCAGCCCCTGTGCCACCTCATCAGCCTCATCCATGGGCGATGAGTCAGGCACTCCCCCAGCAGTCCAGCCTCCTTGGCTCTCAGATCTTGGGGGCAAGGTGGCTGTTGCAAGAAAAGTTTCCCATACCAAGATGAGTCCTGACCTGCTCACCCTGCTGGAACAACGGCTGGAGGCCGAGGGAATCGATCTGACTGAGGAACCCTACTCTGACAAGGTCAGTAAAGTATCATCCATCTAAACAGGCAACAAAAATCTCCAAATTACATACAGGCTGACTTCTGGTTGTGTTGCATAACGATATGTACACAAATGCACCATTTGTATTCAGTTAACACATCTTTATACACTTAGAACAGAAGCTGGCATTCTGACCGTTTATTAAAAGCACCAAAACTTACAAATACTTCCAGAAGTTTTTGTAGTAGGTGGAAAAGGTGTGGAGATGAGGTGAGGAATTCTAAACCATATCTTAGCTAACGCATTACAAAAACATATGAAGTCATATTTCCATGGTTAGTGTGAAAATCGGACTCTAAGACACCTCGGGGCTTGTCTGGCGTCAGGCTCTTTTGGTTTAGCACTGTAACATGCCTAACTTAACTCAGTCATAATTTGACTGCAGCTTGGATCCAAATTGCTTTGCGTTTAGGCCAACAACATCAGTGGCTTGCTTTGGAGCTCATTTAATTTAAAAATAGACACTAATAGAGTCTAAAGTTTGTGTGTTTCTTTCTGTGTGCAGATGCCTTTTTGTATGCAAGGGCATTTATTTGTGAGCGAGGGTGAGTGGGTGTGTGTGTATGCACGATAATAAATACACTGCCTGGAGCTGAGGGGGAAAGACTGTGGGTTGAGTTTCACTATGATGCGGTTGAGACTGTTAAGTTTATGGGCTGGATCTTACTGAAGGCAGACGGGGTTATAAAATCCTCTGCCACTCGCCAGACCCCAGGCTGGGCCCCTTTAACATGGCAGAGTCCCCGACACTGGCAGGAAAACAACATACACACACAAACACACATAGACATCAAGGGATGAGGTGAGAAATAACGTCTTAGACCACCGCACAGCTCTGCTGGATTCCTATTAGTCACAAGTGGATTGGCAGAGACATGAGAGGAACACTGCTGCTGCAGTAGCAACATGTAGGGTTTCAGTTTTCATGTGGTCACTGGTGTCAAATGACATGCAGGTCCAAAGTTTTTCAAACTGCGTTTTCGTATTTGTTAATTAAACTGCAATTAATTAAAAAATATTTTTTATAAAAATCATAATTAGTGCTGGGTATCAAACATCAGTAACAACTTAAAACATCAGATGTTTGGTTTGAATGCTTTTGAATCACGTCTTTATAAGATATTTGCTAATTATAAATTAGGAAATCAGCAAACTCTATAAACACAGATGCACTGACAGGTGTGGTATGTTTTGTTAAATTGAAAAAAAAAATCATTGTAAGAAAAATATGTTCGTATTCCTCAAACTAAGCTGTTAAAAAGTATTATTTTTGTAAAGTTACCAAATCTCAGTTATCATATTGGCAAGACAGGGGGTGTAATAAACGCAGTATAATCCAGGTAGTGTGGAGGGTCAGTTTGTGTGACCTGCTTTCCATCCTTCTCTTTGGAGGGATCAGTTCCTCCATCCACCCACCCTTTCATCCTCCGGTTCAGTATGGCCAACCAAAACCAGGCCTTGCTGGAAACCTGCCAATGCTCCAGGTGTAAACACAAAGAAAAGGAGAACAAGCAAACATGTCCTTTACAATTTTAAGCGCTTTCAGTTCTCTACCCTGCTTTTTCACATAGTCCCTGCAAATACTATTCTTAATGACCTGTTCTTACGAACCTGTATGTTCTTTTCTGTTGTGTTGTTAACAGCAGAAATATGCATACAAAACGTGGTGTAGCATGCACATGCAGTGTTAGCTGCAACAAGGATTCGATTTTGGGTGATTTTCTGCAGCGGAACAAAATAAACTGATATTCTTTACAAAGTTCAATAATACTGTCTACTTCTCTAGTGTCTTTGTCTTCATATTTCCCTGACTCCCTTTAGAATTGTATTCATTACCCTGCCAGAAGATGTTTTCTATTTTTGATCTACCAAAATGTGTTCTTTAAATCATATATTGATGTGGTTTAAATTTACTCTTATTTCCGTATATCCATCTTTAATGTCTCTTTCTACACTTTCCTCTCACCAGCATGGTCGTTGTGGGATCCCTCAGCCGCTGGTGCAGCGTTACTCTGAGGACTTGGAGCAGCCTGTCAAGGACGTGGCCTCCACCATGGACCAGCTCCGAGTCAAAGAGCTCCGTAAACAACACCGCATGGCTGTAAGACAACAACACTGATTTTCCAAAGTGCTTCATATCACTGAAGACAATTTTGGAGTTATAGTTACAGAGGTATAGATAAATGCTTAGTGAGGCTTAATGGCTGCTTAGTGTGTAACAATGCAGGCGTCAAAATAGGCCGGTTGTGTCACTTATTTCCCTGTATCCAGGGCTGGCGCCATCACTGAGGAACAGCGCAAATTGTGCTTAAATATTTAACAACCCAGCTAAATGTGGCGATATACTTTTTTATACTTAAGTGGCCTAAATTTAACTCAAGATAATAAAGATAATAATGTCCCATAGCTTTACACGATTTGGCAAAAAATAAAAGGTAAGGAACACAGCTTGTACTGCCAAAGTTTTGTCACCGCACAGAGGAGGAGGAGGAGGAGGAGCTAATGTAACTAATGCTGTATTGTCCAATTGTGTCACTCAGATCCCCTCTGGAGGCTTGACAGAGATGTGCCGAAAGCCTCTGCCCTCAGGTAACATCAACACGGTCTCTGATTGGCTCATCTCCATCGGCCTGCCCATGTACGCCACGTCCTTGGCAGCGGCAGGGGTCGACACGCTGAGTCGTGTGGCCTTGTTAACAGAGAGCAGCGTGTGGGAAGCTGGGGTGCGCGATCAAAGACACGCCCGCCGGCTGGTCAGTGAGGCACGATTGGTCGGCGCGCACAGAGAGGTGCAGTCCTAACCATGTTGGAGTCAGCTTGGATAAACAGGTATCAACTCACTGGTCAGTACCGTCTCATTTAAACATGGTCAGTAGGTGGCCAAAGGCAAATTGGCCACAGGTCTGAACTACCACGCAGGTGACCACAGCACTACAGTACTTCCTGTCTCGCACGTGTCAAAAGACTGACAGTGAGACACTCTGCTCTCTGATTTGGTCTCTATCATTCTGACTTTTTCTCAAATGTTTACGGCATTAAGGAGTTTCTCCTTTCAGCCAAGACAAGATATCAGATGCCTTTTAAAAAAAAGAAAGACTGTAGACTCATGCTGTGGGATGACTTCCATTCTGAAGACACCCCCAAAGTCTTAAAATAAAGACCTGGATCTGCCTTTAAGGAAGATAGCACACTCTTTTGTAGGACGGATGTTTTGTTTTGTTTTTTTGTTTGTTTTTTTTTTTTTTTTAAATACAGAAAGATGGTTTATTTCCTGCATATTTCATAAGTGCTCCATTTTCATCTTTTGTGGCAAAGCAACATTATCTGAGGGTCTTTTAAGGAAGTAGCTCGGCCAAAGTGATTTCCTTCGCACTCAGCTTCTCATTCCCACTAATAGGTTCATAATGACGATGGCAGAGTTCGCTCAGTGTCTGGACTTCTAATCCACTAAACAAAAAAAAAAAAAAATTGGTGGTTTTGAGATGGCTTATTTTGTATTATGTTTCTGTATTATAGCATAATGCATATATTAATTTTAAAATGATTTATATGGTAAAAATTTGTGTTTTGCCTTTTGAATGTTGCAGCCTTATTTTGAGGCCAGCTCTGTCATTTCTAAGCTGAAACAGCTGACGTCACACCTTTATATTTCATATTATACTCTATGTCCTATTTTACCGCGAATCTTGGATGCATATCCAGCTCCAATATGAATACAAGTCTTACATAAAGCTCTGTTTTACTCCAGTTATCCCAGTCAGCTTTCATAGCAACAATACATTCCCTGTGTATCCAAGGACATTTTAAGTTGCCTTAAGTGAATGACTAGCTGGAAGAAATAGAACTTGTAGTGTTGACTTGAGACTGAACTGTGCTAAAGATGGACGCCTTTTCTTCGGAATGTGTCGAGGTCTGAGGAATAATTGAGACACAGGTTTTATGAACTCACACACACACAGATCATATACATGGATGTGGACCACTGAACATGCTTCTGAGGGATTGTGGTTTTTTTATTCCTGGGAAGCTGAGATGATAAACCGCAGCACCACAGGAACGACACAGACGTCACCGCATGTTGAACATCCCCTCACCCTGTTCAACGCGTTGGCTGGACGTGTTCCATGCAGAGAGGGGTGGGACAGGGGGACAGGAGGAAATAAAAGTGTTCCAAAGACACAGCTGGCGTCTGGGCTGTCATATCTGGGATTTATTGAACTGTCTACACTTTGGTTACAGCGTAGAGAAATTTGATTTATAGCTGGATAATAACCAGTTTGGGACTTTTTTGCTACATTATACTGTAGCTATAACTAATGCCAGTCTGAAATTCTTGATTGGACATTTGCCAAACACATTGAGGGTAGATGGAAAGAGCAGTTATATCAGGTGAAAAGCTGACCTCCAAGGTTCAGCGTACACTATGACAGTAAAAAGTCTTGAAAATCAGGGAAACACTGAGTCGGGTCAGCCTGTTACTTTGGGCCAAAAACTAAACTGAAAACACCCAGAAACTCTTTGATTTGCAGAATATTCCTCTTTTTCTAACAGTAAAGTTCTATCTTTCATAGCTAGAACTGAACTGAAGACTTATTCCATGGATTTCATATTTAAATTTGACAAAGTGTTATTGCTAAATTGCAAATTGCTTTTTCTTTTTTTTTCTTTTTTTTTTTGCAGTGGGCACTTGATAGATAGATAGATGTTTGATGCCTTTTTTCTCTTCAATCAAAGTGGTGCTCTGGGAAACTGAGGACAGGGGGTCATTATCAAAAAAGTAAAAGACCCAAGAAGTGTTTTGTAAAGAATGAAAATACTGACACTGTAAATGCACTTTAGAGGGTAAATCTAGCTGTTTTTATAGGTAAAATTGGCTACATTTTGTTCACAGGTCCATTAATGGACATCTGTTGTCAGGTATTGTAAAGGGTTTTAGTGGGTTATGCTGGTATTTTAATTTAGTATTGAGTTCCCGATGCCAAGTTTAATAACAATTCACGAGTTAACCTGTTCCAGTTACTTACTTCCAGTTTGTTTTTGCAGTCAAAAAATTAATTCTTAATTACATATATGAAATGCTTAGCAGAAGTTGCACATTCTGTATATGTAATTGATATTTAAATAACTTATTTTTGCTTTTTTTTTCATATCAACTGTAATTAGCTGTACTATATGAATAGCAATACCTTCCTGCATAATGCATATTGCTTTAGCCAGTGAGGAACTACAGTATGTATTGTAAAATATGTGTACAAATTATTTTATTTGGTTTTCATCTACTTAATGATTGTCCATACAGATTTGCTTGTGTATTGAAACAACAAAAGTAATGTCCATAACTATTTGTCATTCTGAAATATAATAAAAAACAGTTTCTTGCCATATGCTGGCCTTCTGATTGTCACTGTGCACTTACACACACACACACACACACACACACACACACACACACACACACATGCACAGTGACACACAGTGATAGAAAGATGTGGGCATGGCCTCCTGGTTCATTTCATCATTGTGGTTAGCTGTGACACTGCACATTGGCCTGTTGATAACTTTCTTTTTATTTTAGAAATGAAAATGAAAAAGCATCTCTGCACAAAAGAAATTAATAACACCAGTCTAAATTTGATTAAAAGCGGTCTTTCAAACATGTTATTTTATTCTTAGCTTCTTTTCTTTGTCTTGCATCTAATATTCATTTTATTGGGTTTGGTCCAAAAGGAAAAATGTAAGACAATTCTGTAACCTTGCTGAAAAGTGTAGAATACAGTATCTCTGAATAACAACTCCTCTACTTAGTCTCAAAAGTTCCACTGGTATAGTTCTCTGAAACCAAGGAGCTTAAAAACAGTCTTGTTGTGTCTGACTCATTAAGAAAACTATACACATGTTCTTTGGACCAAGACACTGTGTTCCTCTGCAGCTTTATCCTTCAGGTCGACTGCCTGTCTGGCTCTTGTTGCAGAGCAGCTGTTGTCAATGAAAACACGCTGAGGTTTTTTAGACTTATTCATGTCAAGGAGCCCCAAACACAGTAGGTACGCACCAGACCGTGGACCCCAATTTGATAAAATTTCATTCCACAGGACAGCATCTGAGAAGATTTTCCTTGCATAGCTTCAAGCTCAGTTTGTGTTTGGCTTTCTGACTGGAAACACACACAGATGCAACTGAACAAGCATATCCTTCAAGAAGAATAAAGGGCACTTCCTTTTTAGACTGTCTTAATTTACAGGCTGCTATTGCCTTTTAAAAGAAAAAAAAAAGGAAGAGCCACTGTACAATCATTTTCCTTCGTACAGCTGTAAAGAGCAGTTAGCATCCACTTCCCTGCACTTTCTGCAACAGATATAATTACTCATGAAATTTAAAATGATCTCAGGACGAAGAGTGTTTCTCTCAGCTTACTTGGCATTATTGTGCTGACTTCTGCAGGGTTACAGTACGTTTATTAGACCTATGGTGAGAGCTCCCTAAAACTTCTGTGGGAGATTCACAATATATGCATGATATCACTCTAACATGCCTTGATATAACTTGGTCATTGCATACTTCATCATTACAGAGCATGAACAATTAACAGATTATAATGTCACAGGGAACTGAGAAGAGTTCCTATAATTACACAGATGCCTGAGTGCACTAATAAACTGTAAAATCTCTTGCTTCTTGTTCCCCGCAGAGAAGTAAAAACTAACTTAGTTTCTCTAAAAGTTTGCTGTGTCAGTTAGGTTTATTTTTGTATTAGAGGGCAAATCCAGCAATCTGAATTTGTAGCTCCCAGGGTTATTACCTCTGCACCTCCTATTGATTCTTATTATGGTAGAGGAAACTCAATTAAGGAACATTTAATCTAAAGGTGGTGCCAAAATGAGGTTCATTTCTCTTCCTCTCCTGCTATGTTTCCAACAATATTATTTGTGCTAATATTACTTCAGTAGTGTTCAAAAAAACCTTGAGGAGCCACAGGTGGACAGACTGTGTTTACTGAAGCTGTGAAATTTTACAAACAGCACATCCAGAGGAACTTCAGTTGAATTCTATCCCCAGGATATTAGAAACTCGTACGCAGAGCTGACACATCCTGAGGCAACGAGTTACTGATTTAACAGCTAAAACCTGCATCACACATCTGAACCTATTACACTTTGCACTCTGTCTCGGTTGTTGTGTCTGTGTGGAGTTTGTGTGTGTGTTTCTTCCAAGTAGTCCAGGGTTTTTTTTTTTTTTTTTTTTTCCAAAGGTACAAAGACTGGTTATCTGTTGTCCCTACAGACTGGCAAGCTTGATGCATTGATGGATGATGTACATTAAAAAGATATTAAACCATCAGAAATGATTTGGTTTAAAAGACCTTATGGCCAGATGTTATGATTAGACTAAACCTGATTTACTGCAGTGACCGTACTGACATCCATACTGTAGTACTGTGTAACAAACTCCCATGCCACATGGGCGGATTGGGCTGGCAGGGGTGTAAACCTATAATGCATTCTTCCTAATTGTGCCTAGCTTGCAATATGCAGTGTACTGTACTGTGCTATTTACAATTCATTTACCTGTAGAAAAGCCAAGGCAATGGCCCTCAACAGAATGATTCTGTTCCTCTTAGTAGCCTTTGGTCTGTGAAACTAAATAGTTTTTCACAACCACTGTTGCTCCCTTGACTACTGTAGCTGTCACCAGGGAAAGCAGCTCGGCCTCTTGGATGAGGTAGTCACTGTGCTGAATGACTGCTTTCGCCTCCTAAGTGCAGGTGTAGTCTAATTGTGGATTCTAGCCCTGCGGTGGGAAGATATATGGCTCAGTGTCCTCACAGCTGGCCTGAGGGGAAAGAGAAAGTTTAAAACACACACACACACAAACTTGTACTTCTATCTTTCTGAGGACATTCTGATATAATGCATTTTCTAGCACCTTATCTTAACCCTTACCATCTCAACAGAATGCCTAACTCAAACCCTTACCCTAAAACCAACCTAAACCTGATACTAAACCTGACCCTAAAACCAAGTCTTAATCCTCAAACAGCCTTTTAAAAAGAGTGTCAGAAAGTGAGCACCGGCTGAAATGTCCTCACTCTCCCAACATGTCCTCACTCAAAGAACCAGCAGCCTGATCCCACCAGTTACTTTTCAACACAACTTCTTCCACCACTTCACACCGAGAATACAACACTGTGATGTGTCCGTTGGCATTTTAACGTCATGTGATATCTCATAATTATCTTCACACTTACTGAAGTTAAAATTGTAAACTCGCAGTTCACTGAAAACTCTCTCCGCAGACCTGGAGTCAGCGACTATCTAGGCTGCTACGAATCAAACTCGCTTCCATGAATATCCACTGACTGATATGCCCCTCTCTCCCTGACCACTGGGTGACGCTGTTTTACGCGCCGCAATCCACACCGAATCCTCCTGTATGAGGTGGAAGTTTTTCCTCTTTCCACGTTCAGTAATCTGACACCCAGAAGACTCGGAGCAGAAGGATGGACCCTTAACTCTGCTGGAAGGACGGAAGGAAGGAACAGTCATCCTGCGAGCGCAAACGAGAGAGACCGAGCAGAAGCGAAACGCCTGTGCGCAACAAACAACCCCGTGGCTGCGGCAGCGGAGGAGAGCTGGGTCTCCAAAATAACTGGCCGTCCGCCTCAAATGATCTCAAAGCGACAAGTTTCACTTTCCACAGGCGGATGGGTGACTTTCCACGGCGCTTTGTGAGGAGGAGATGATGAAGAATTTCAGCAGCAGTCCCCTTCACAGCAACAGCCAGACTCCCAATCACATCAGAGAGCGAAACAACAGAAAGTATAGCTTACTCTCTACCATACCGCTGCGATTTTCCCTGCGAGGCTATGGTTTCTGCATGGCTACGCTGTTCCTCTTCTGTTTCGGCTCCCTATTTTACCAGCTGAACGGAGGACCCCCTAAAATCCTGCTGGACATCCGACAGTATCTCGGTAAGAACTTTTTCTTTTCCTCTGCTGGCTGAAGCGCGTCATCAAGGAGATTCTTTTCAATAAAAGTTGCACATGTATCTTTAGCCCCCCCCCCACACACA
>NW_019524879.1:16387-42369 GCF_002814215.2 Seriola lalandi dorsalis | reverse complement strand
GTATGCAGTCAGCTGACACTGCTGAACAGCCTGTAGACACACACACACACACACACACACACACCCCAGCCCCCACCCCTCTTTGATGGGACGTGTAAAAGAAAGTTTATTCATAACGAATAAGATCATTACCTCTCATTCACCGCCGTCTGCACCGGAGGCCACAGCGTCCCATCGACCCCATTCACCCCAGATGGGTTATCTTCTTGTCCTCACATCATTCATAATCTTTAAACCATCCAACAGGAGTCATGTGAAGTTGCTGTAGACTGACGCATATCTTCATAAGAATGTGAGAATATGGTCAACTATCTCATCTAAAATATTAAATTCCCCCGATATCTTAGAGTTTGAAACTTCTCAGAGCAAAGCCTGAGGAATGCGCTCTCCTTCGCAGCATCTGAATATCAGTTCTGACTTGTTGGAGCATGATTGAGATCTATTATGGTAACATGAACTTAGCAACTGTTAAGGCTGATACTGTACGTTGATGGTGACTGACACCTCCGCTTGTACAGCCTGCTGGTGCGCTCCTCTCAGCCGCACGGCGCTCATTACGCACGACTGGCACCGCTGGAACAAGGCGCAATAGTGTTCTAAAAGCTGAATTTATGCTGTTTTTTTTTTTTTGAGACATCGAAGCGCGTTTCTGTAAATGAGCCGGTGAAAAGCATGGGCTCGAGGTTTTCTAGTTTAGAATATGATATCCTGAAGGGAACACTTGGTTTAGATATGACTTGGAACTGCCATATTACTGTCACTGCAGGGTCAGGGTGATAACAAGAAGAGAGTGGATATGTCTGTGGCTACATCTGCCTCGGTAGTCCTCAGAATAGCATGTGTTTGTATGTTCATGTGTGACCTTGTGGTCTAAAACCAGCTGATGCTCTACAGAGAGTCAGATGCAGAGGTGATTTTATCAACATGTCAAAGTGTGTGTGTGTGTTTGTGATCGTGTGTGTGATTGTGTGTGTTGAAAGGATGTTGTGTTCCTACCTATTTCTTACAGAGGGCTTGAGGCCTTTATGACGTGATAAACATCTGGAACAGAATGAGAGTCACTCACCAAGTCAGCCACTAATCCCGTGGGTCAGATTGGTTTCCTGTAGACACACACACACACGCGCACACTGTAACACATGCATACATGCACATGTGCCTGCACACTCCATCTGCACAATCCTGTCAAGAAATCTTTTTGATTTGATTTGTTTCAGTTTTGCAAAACATAAACCCAGACAGTTTTTTTCTGGTGTAAAGTTTCTGCAGAATGTGAGAAAATATTTAAACAATTAAGAAGCCAGTTTTTTTTATAGTTCTATATGGGGAGCATTAATACTTTGCTGGGAAATACAAGTTGATTGCCTGAGCAGACTCTATATACACTGCACACATTCGCTCTGATGAAACTGTGCAGCCTAATGTGATTTAGAAATTGCAGCAGTCGATGCCGGTTCATTCTATTTTAGAGTAATTGCATAAAGCTAATGCGCACACAGATAGCCTGTAATGTCTCTTACTTTCTCACTAAGCAGCGCCCTGATTCTGAGAAGTGCTGTATAACCTGAACACACACACACACACACACACACACACACACACACACAAAGACACACACACGTTTAAGTGATCAGCTGAATCTTGGACACACCAACAAACACACCTTCATTTTTAAAACCCCCAACAGACTGAGACAAACACATTTTGTGCACCATCAAAATCCACCAGCAATCAGCCATGTGCAGACCTCGAGGGCGAGGAGTCCCTCTATTAGAAGATGAATGAGTGTCTGGGGCCACCTGCGTGACGCGATCTTCACTGCAGCTCCGCACAGTAGACCCTGAGGGCCGGAGCCTTTTCAAACACTGACTCCTCTATACTCTTCAGGAGTGGGGGTTCCTTATGTAACACTGACACATCTACAGTGTAGCACCTCCACTGGGACCTGGATGAGTAATCTTCTCCGCTCATTACGATGCTGAGGCGGAGGAGAAAAGACTTTGTTTCTGACTGCAACAAGGGACACCGTTTAAGTGGTAATATGAAATTACAAGCAGCAACTAAACTTCATGTTTTGGATAGTCGTCTGATTCCCGAGCCGTAGTCAAGTAGCAGGATCGTGATGGAAAAATAAAACATTGTAGTGGATTCTGAAAAGGTTGGTTGCTGGTTGGGAGACGAGAGGGCCTTCAGATGTGGTCTGCTCATTGTCTTCATTCTGAATCAAACCGTGTTGTCTTGAGTACTTGAAGGAGAGAATAGAGAAATCTGGTCGAGAGGAGGGAAGGTGAAGATCTTTGCTGTGCAGAATCTCCTTGTGCTTTGTTGGCAAAATAGCCTGTGCCGGCGCTTTGAAAAGAAAGTTCGGAGGAAAGTTATTTTCGCATATAACTTCACCTTCCCTGGTTTCTCCCTTTGTCACCCTCACCCATGTCAATTACAGACACACTCTGTTCTTCTCCACCCCAGTCTCTCTCAGTCTTCACTCGCTCTGTGTCACAGATCGATGTGTGAAACAGCTTGCCACGTGACTCAGAAACTGGATGCAAACTCCAGAAAACGCTGTAGGGGATTTTTTTTTTTCCTCAACAAGAGGAATAAATTAGAAAATTCAGCATTAATAATCCTCCTCCTTATGCATACTGCATGTGTGAGCAGCCTCCAATGACCAACCAGTGATTAGTTTATGATTTATTTACCTTAAGCTGACTTTTGTTACTTTTGGCTGCACTGTGCCAAGATGAAGGTGTGGATTCCTGGTGGGGTAAGTGAATACGGGTGTGTATGTGGAGGAGAGCAGTAGGTTGATTTTGTGCAAGTGTGTCTTAAGTGTGTGTGCTTCTCTCAGTCACACACACCGCAGAGGGAACAGAGCCTGTTTTGTTTGGGCCAGTGGCGAGTTTGGTGTCTGAGGGTGTCACTCAACGTATAGCTGCAGCAGCTAAAACGGCGTGCAGACCTTTAGACCTGGATTTACAGCCTGCCTGTCGATGTGTGTTCTCCATCACCGACTCTCTCTCACACTTTCTCTGCCGCTCTTTCCCTCTCACACACATCCATGCTGATATTCCCTCAAACAAGCCTCCATTTGAGGGATGTGTCCGTGTGCGCCTCCATGTGCGAATGCACAATCACACCTGACTGTGTAGCAGATTCCCCCAGACGTTTGACTTGGCTCGGCTGTAAGGTCTCTGACACATGATTAAATTCATTGTTTTTTAGAAAAGTTGACAACTTGTTTCACTGCTGTAGGCCACCTTGACTGTTACATTGTCAGAGAGACACGGGTAAAACTGAGCTGAATGACAAATTGGCTGTGATTAGTAGTCAGTCAGGAATCGTTTTATAGAAGTAACTGCCTCCATACCTAGTGAAAACTTAACATATAACAGAGATATGAGATTGAATATGAAAGGATTTAGCGAAAGCTGGACCCTGCCAGAGATCGAAGCCATGAACTCTCTCCATTCACATGCACCACACGCCATATATCTCTGCAGTGACATTTCAAAACGCTAGTTGACTGTCAGCGTCCTCTTGATCTCTGGGATTTTGAATGCAATGATGAGAAAACGAGTATGGCTGTTCTGTGATATCGCAGGCCGTCCTCTTGTAGCTCCTTGGAGCTGAGAGAACAAAACAGAGAGAAGGATCTAGAATTTTTCTCTGTTCTCTCAAATCTTCCACTTACTGAGCTGGATCCTTCAGGATTAGTCAGCATACGCAGTGCGCTGAGTTCTCAGATATGTGGATGGATGTAACAGATTTTTAAGGACACGTAAGCACACAGGTCTTCCTCTGTGTTTGTCTGTGTGTGTGTGTGTGTGTGTGTGTGTGTGTGTGTGTGTGTGTGTGTGTGTGTGTGTGTGTGTGTGTGTGCGTTGTTACAGTTCCCAACTCCCCTACCATAAATCATAAGCGCTGAACGGTGTGACTGTCAGTCTCTCACTAAGCATCGCTCTGCTTCTCAAAAGAACTTTGTAACCTTAAAACACTCACACACATAAATTTAACTCACCAGAAACTGGCAGGTAAAGTGTGTGAGTTGCAGGGCGGTGTTGGGGATTACACAGGTATGTGTGGACACAGAGGAAGGTTCAGGATCTCTCTCCTCCCTCCAGTTTCTGTCTTATTTACAGCAACACTGGGCAGGAAGTGGGTGAAAGCAAACTTTTTAAGTGAATTCAAATAAAGTTTAGTTTGGCTTGTATGAGTAGTGCTACCAATAAACTTCAACGTGTATATAAAGAAGAAGAGTGTGAATGAGAACAGAAGTCTGTCGCTGACCGACTGAGTGATAAGGTTACACCACTGGTCGGACGGCTGAGTCTTGGAGTTTCCCCATTGGTTGTTGCGCTTTCAAAATGTTTTGGCGCGAACAAGCAAGATTGACTTTTCAGACCCCTTTAGCAAAAATCACCTAGCAACAAATCTAGCGACTTTTTGGACAAATCTCAGCTACTTTCTGTAGCAGAGTGACGCCAGTATTGCTCTACAAGCATGAGGTTGGGCTTCTAGCTTTCTCTGAGTCATTTTTTAACAAGCAAATGTAGCTGAAATCACAACACAACCTTTGTCTTTAATTTATGTATTTGGTGTTTTTGTCAGACGACCTCCCAGTTATAAAATCAGGATTTTAGCAGTGCACAGCAGCAGCCCGGAAGTGACTTTTAAGTGACTGCTGGTTAACATGTAGTCTTAATGGGCCAGTCACTATTTCATACTTGTTAGGTTGTTTAACAACATAAACAAAAAAACATGTAGATCAGAGCAGCTTTATTGGAAATCTGACTGCATTAAAATACTGTATATGTGAGCACAGAGAGTAGGAGAGAAGCAAACAGATAAAAGTTTGGGACTAGGCAGAATGCAAATACTTCTAGTAAGATTTGACTTTTTCACAAAAGTAATCATGAAGGGAAACTGGTACTTATTCACTTTCCCTGTTTTTATAGCATTTTGAGCTATAGGCACTTAATTCACAAACCTGCTCCACTAACCTCAGGTCTGACTTGCTGCCCCCATTTTCTTAAATAACATTAAAACACATTAAAGCATAGGTAGTCACAGAAGTATTTTAAACATGCACACACGGACCTGCAAACTGTAGTGAGGAAACTGACAAACAAACTACACATATGCAGAAGAGCTTTGTTGAGCGAGCCAGACATGTAAGTGTGATTTCTGGAGCAAACTCACCGCTCCACTCACACCAGTACGCCCGCTTCCTGTTGAAGGATATTAAAAAACAGCGTCTTTATTTCATCCAGTCATATTTTGTTCTTCAAACTGACAGATTTAGTGGCACTGAGTCTCTGACCAGAGACTCAGAGTCCACGCTTTAAAGTGTCAAATAAAATAGAAGGCAGACCAGTGCTGGTCAAGCTGCCACTCAGCATTTTAAAATGACTAACAGGGTTGCCAGGTGTGTACCAGTCTGACTCTGGGGTGCAGTTGGTCATGTGGAAAAATACTTAAACTTCCAATTTATTCCCTGTACTCCTTCGCTTTTTTTTGTTATTTACGTGTGCAAAGTTTGAGCAGAGGTGGCAAACCAGAGCACGAACATACATTTCTATTTAATACTAAAGGCTGCTGCTTCATGATAATCTCATGTTTAGTGGGCGAAGGTAGAATAATATTTTGCGTCAATCCAACACCTCCAGCTGTCAAGACTCATTAAGAGGTGAAGGCAGGACAACTTGGCCTACTCTCTCCATACTCCCTCCACCTACAATATGTTAGTCCTTATTGAAGTGCCGGGGAAAGCATTACCTCCGACAAACCCCAAAACAACTCCTAACTGGCATCACGTCCGCCCTAAATGCCAAAACAATCAGACGGCTTGTAATTCCCTCTGGGTTGGTAAAAGGAGCAGTCGTCCCCGCTGAGCACAGACGAGCCTCGCTCTGTTTATTTACCTGCTTTCTAATGTGTATGCCAGCTTGTTAATTGGGTTTAGGGGTCAATAAGGGGGAAACAGTTTTTACTTTAATGGAAACCGAAAAAGAAAAAGACTTGGTGCTTTGATTTTAATTGGAGGATTTAAAAGAAAACAAAAGCAGAATCTAGATCAATATTTCATGATTGTTATAAGCACTTGGTTCTACATAGAGTAAACGGATTAGCATATTTTCTTTCTCATTAGTTATGATAAATGATGATCTTTTGCATTCTTTATTTTCTGGGTTATTACAAAATGAAATCATGTGAAAAATAGCTTCATGTTGACCCCGTGATTACATAATAGAAGCAATTAGCATTACCAATTAGCATCTCCATGCCTGAGAGGCTGCCATTGCCCTCTCCAGAGAGATGGGCAAACACTAAAACAACACAGGGCAATTATCCTCCATTAGTGCAGTTGTTTTCACCACACAAAAAGAGAGCAGATGTAAAAAAAAAAAAAATTACCAACGCGCCAGTGCTGTTAAACTGCAACTGCTGTTCCAGGCTTGCTGAGGAATGACGGTTATAACCCAAGAGAAATCCCAGATAAATTTGTGGGCAATGGTATGTGACTAGGCCTGTGTGCTATGCTACTGTATGTGGACTACGTCTGCTTTTGGCCAACGACTGCAAATGACTGATCAAATTAGAAACTTGTTCTGCAGAGTTGGTATGTTAATTGTGTTGAGTTAAATACACAATCATTCGCTTTTAGATAACATTTTACAACTGTATTGTAAATCTCATTTCTTCAGGTGTATGAAGCCACCTCTCTCTCTATTGAAAAACGTCTAAAACCGAGTCACATTGTGTTAGCATTTGAGCTTTGGCGGAGCTTGTAGGTGTGTTTTTGAACTTTGTCTAAGCTAAGCTAAATGACTATCGCACATAAACCCTTATAACATTTCAAATTGTTGTTTTTTTCCACATATTTTTTTCAATTGATATAACACATAAGATATAGCCTGTTAATCAGTGACCTTTAGAGGAAGGCAGATTTGACAGAGCCAGGCTGGCTGTTTACCCTTGATTCCGTCTTTGCGCTAAGCTAAGCTAACCATCTGCCGGCTGTAGCCTTATCAGTCTTCTTACCTAACTCTCTAGAGAGCAAGTAAGTGTATTTCCCAAAATGACAAATTATTCCTTTAAAAACATTTATAGCTCAACTTTATGATGTAAAAGTGAACTACGCTCCACACAGCCGGAAGCTTGAGTCTCTTTCAGTATTCCATGTAGTCAAGAATACATTACACACCAGCTCAGAAGGGGGTTGTTTTTAGGAACTGTGTGCTGTTGCCAAGACACTGATGATGGCTGGTTGTGGTGACTTTTATGTCAGCGCCTGTGGTGGTGCGTGAATCGGTGGGTGGCTCAGGGCCCACAGCCACTGGGTGGTACCTTGGCTAATGCTTGTAAGAAGGCGACTATGTATATCCCATAATTTAAAAGATCAGTGCCAGGATAAGTAGAGGTCCTGTGAGAAAATTAGGTATTTGCGCACAACATGTAAACTGAATGCCCTGCTTTAATCAGCTCTTCTCTGTTCATCCAGAAGGACAAGACCTCTAATCTGAATCAAGGTCCTTTCGTGCTGGAATTAGAAACAGAATAATTACAGTCTGCTGTATATTTTTTGAATCAGCCTTGCCCCTCCTCATAACATCCTTCCTCATATCTCAGTGCCTTTGTGTTATCTTATTTTGGAAATTTCTTTGTTTATTTACCATTCCACATTCCTCTGTTTATTGCCACACAACACTCAACATGTCGGGTGCTTGTTTCCATTCAACTGGCCACATATACACTTGTCATCAAACAGCTGGTTTGTGTGGTCACTGAAGTCAAGCAATTATTTTCCAATTTTATTCAACAACTGGGTTCTGACTCTGTCCTCACAGCTCTGGACAAACACGCAGCCTGAAGCCAAGTAATTGGTTGTTATGGGACTTGTTAAGAGGAAACATGTTGCCCGGTGGTCAGCGACATACCTTGTTCAAGGAACTCTGCCTATCTTTATTCTGAGTGAGTTTACCACAACTCTGTCTGCTAGCCTCATTTCATGGCAATCAAAAAGTATATGGTGCTTTAAAATAGCAGCCTTAAATATACAGCAAGGCAGATAGACCGGCAATGCCCAGCCCATGTTGTTAAAACCACTACGTGCTGGTTTGGGGAGATGTATTGCTTTGCACTTTAAAGTTTTATATAGCAAATGCCCTTTTTGGGTTTAGCTGAGTCGAATGAGAACTCCAGTTTTTCAGCTGTTTTCTAGAAACTTGCAAAAGTTATTTTATGTGAGTAGTATATGAGAGTGTGTTGTCTACAGATGTGCCAGTGATACTTGACCAAATCAAACTCTGTGTGAATTTGTTGTGACTTAATCATGTGGAATTTTAGATGTAGTCACTAATTAAGCTAGATAACCATACCAACCTTTTACTTGCTCTGCTGTCGTTAGTCATTAAATTTTAGTTGCAGAAATCACTTCAACAGATTGCACAGATAGTCCCAGCAGTGGTAAATGTTATCCTGTCAGACACCGCAGCTGAGACCTAAGGGCAATGCAAGGTGTGGGGCTTTCAGAGTTGTCAGAAGTTGCCCTTTTTTTGTAAAATGATACCAAAACACAGATTATCACCTTCTATAGCCTTCAGCCTTTACAGTGTTATTATAGCGGTCTTTCATTTGCTCTGCACAGGCCTGTTTGTACCAAAAGCCGTGAACATAAAAGTTGATAAACCACATGAATTTATGTGATCTTGCTTCCACTTATTTGTGTGCAGGTGCATGCATGTATGCACAGTTATATGGTTTTTAAATGATCCACGTTGGTCCCTGATGAAACAGAACTGGACTCAGATTAAGGAAAGACCATTACATAGTAATAAAACTATGTTTCCATGAAGTCAGGAATACTGGAAGACAGGGCGACACAAACACTCACACTCATGCTCTTTCAGCAGCTGCTTACATAAAAGATCCAAATTGTTTCACTGATAATATGCGACTGTTGCAAGAAATTACTTTATACATTCCAGTTTCATTTCGTTGCGCTGCAACTTTTTCCTGTTTAGTCTGAAAGGTACTTTCTGCTTTACACTCCAGCCTTAGGTATTTTACAAGTCACACACTCTTTACACGAGCTAGAAAGAATGCATTTATTGTTGTTTAGAGGAAGATAGCTTTTACAGAGCCACTCCACATGTCTGAAGGCCAAGCTAAATAAAGAGGAAAGCGAGAGAGATGTCTGGTAACCCCTCCCAGCTCCGCTCCAAACAAAGTCTTATGTAATTCCCGCCTGTCACTCAGAAAGTCATAACTTTGTAACTTAGACAGCAGCCTGAAGTGTACCTGACTGATTCACTTCAAAACAATTACCGAAGGCTTTGAGGGCCTTTAGGGGAGATATGGCTGACTTAAAGTTATGATCATTTTATTGCTTGCTGACACCAGAGGCAGTTCTATATTTTAATGTTGTCATTATTGGATTTGAATGGAAGTGTGTATCTGCTGCCAATATTCTATAAAGTGACCCATAATCTCAGTTTCAAAGACACAAATTTCCTGTAAATTCCTGCTTATTTTCTCTGTATTTTCTTTCTTTTTTAACTTTTTTTTTTAATTTTTTTTTTTTTTTTACAAACTTTAAGATTGATGAACATTTATTGAATCCCTGCAGCATCTTGTACAATAACCCACGTCACAAAACACATTCAACCTCAGTGCTATAATCAGTAGTGACTCCTGTCTCTGTTTGTAGCAGGTGGAATACTTCACTGGCTATCCTTAGAGAATAAAAATATTTCATTGCTCCAGAGCTTGTTGGCTGGCCTGAGACAGATTAATGTATCGATGGCAAAGAGTGGACGCTGTGAGGACGGTCTGAAAAGCATTTTTGAAATGTTCAGATGGAATGTGGTCGTCCCCCGTGGAAAGCAAACCTCACCTCGGCCCAATCTCACACCCTTATCTCAAAATTTGCTCTCGCTCTCTGAAACCCAACTTTGTCTCCCACCACTTCTCTCCCTGTCTTTCTCAGTCTCCCACTTTTTTGCGCTTACACACTCTTCTCTCAACACCTGCCTCTTATACGAAGACAGGAGTGCAAACTGTGATTGACAGCACGTCATACCCGGCAAAGAAAAAGGGAGGCTAAGTGCTAAAATCCACATCCTGCCATCACCTGTCACACTTATGAACTCTTCAATATCTAGATCTTTCTTTCTTCGTGTTTACCCTCCGAACAACCGATGCTCAAGCCGCAGCTGAGGTGTACTGTAGTGGTAAGCTGCACCCATAACCCTGTACAAATGTTCTGGTCTGCAGGAGAAACCACATTTTCCAGATGTTTTGAAGAGACATCTTGAGTGAAAGCAACACAGTCCAATGTTAACAAAGTCTTTATCCAAAGACACACAAACGCCCGGCTTCCAAGAAGTTGTTCTCTTTCCTGTCCAGTCAGGACTGAGGTTGAGTCGTTTTGCTCAGCAGGAGATTGGTTCGGCGGGTGTGGTGAGTGGTGTTGATTACATGGTGTTTGTGTATTTTTGAAAGGGAGAGTGATGAACTGAAATTTAAATGTTTCACTTTAGTTACTTTACAACCAGCCTGAGAGGTTCAGGAATGTAACCCGCCACAATAAACTGGTATCTGAAGAGGTCAAAGGTCATGTTAGGACCTTGGATAAACCCGGCTTGAGGTTGAATGGGTAACTCTATTTCTTACACTCACAGTGTTGCTACGCCCCTTGAAAAGCCATCAGTTGTCTGGCCCGGTTCACTGGCCCAGATCCTGGATGTGTAGTGTTTCCACTGGCCTGGCCCAGAACAACCTTTTCTGCTGCACCAGTCTGGTTTGGACGGGACTGAATTCATGCCAGTTAGACCTGCCTGTCCTGTAAATCCATCCATCACTGTGCAGAAAGCTGTTCTAATTCTTTACCACAAATTCTAACCCCAAGGATAACCATACTCTCTCCCACTGTTTATCCAGCCTCCCTTTTCTCTCTCTGTCTTTCTCCCTCTTTTTTTTCCATTTCCGTCTGGTCTGGTCTACTTTCTCTCTCACTGCTCTCTACGTCCTCATGCCGTGAACCTCTTCTCTCGCCACTCTTTATTATTTCTCTCTCTCTCCTCCTCCTCCTGTTTCCTCTCCTGGAAGTCTGTGCAAAAAACTTCCACGTACATTCTTTCCTGGACAGCAAAACTCTGGGCAAACAGATGCAGGCTGTGTGTTGTCCTCTGCACTGCAGTGGAAGCGTATGACACACACACACACACATATATACACAAACACAAAATGTGCCACTGGGTGCGTTGGCTGTGTGAAACTGCCAGCTGGAAGGTTTGTGTCTCTAATCACTACATGCAGTTCCATTACACACTCAACCGCAGGATTTCCAAACCACTGTCTCTCCGAGCTCTCCTGTATCTTCTCCACCCATTCGCGTGCCCATTCATGTGTGCGTGTTACTGTTCATGCGTGTTTCATCTGTGACTGTGTGTGCATTTGTTTGAGTTTGCAGACTTAACTACCATGTCCATGATTTCACAAGTTTGCATTCTCATATATGTGTAGGTGCAGCTACGCTTCGTGGAACTGCTGTCGGTATGAAAAGTATGCCGTCCGTGACTGCTGTTTCACTGTCTGAGAGGAAAAAAAGAAACTTTTCTGTCTGTTCATGAAATTTGCTGTAGGGAACACATAATTGAAAGCAATCTACTGAGAAAGAGATTATAAACAGTAGAGGGAGATATAAAAAGATTCAAAATACAGTTAAGGGAAGCGATAAATGTTGTGATATTGAATGCACAGCCTTTGGGGATTATCACCAAACATTACAATCCACTTCCATCAGCCAGCTGTTTATCTTCAGTTTTCTTCTTCCTTTTCACTTGTTTCTGCTGTTTATAAACTCTCCAGAAACAAAAAACAATGTCTCTTAAAAGCGGAAAGCCATGAAACAACAGAAACCGTCATCATCCATCATCCTTATGCAGGTATCTTTGAGCCTCTTCACCCTGACAAATTTTTTTAATCTCTCTCTCTCTCATATATTTTCATAACGAGTTGTTGAGCGTTGTGGCTCTCGCATGTAGCTTAAGGTCGTCTTCAGCCGCTCTGTTCTGATGGGGTGCTCCTGAAGTAGAAGTGCTGACCACCAGCTAGGGCAGCCCAGCCCACATTGCTAAATTAAAGAGAGAGCTCCATCTTCAATCTCAGCTGGAGCCTGCACTCGCACACGGCAGCCCAGTGACTTTAGTCAGTAGTAAACATACAAAACATTCGGGAACGAGTACATTTTGTTTATTTGTGGTGTTATGATGCACCATGTTGGAATTATATGCCCGGTGTTTCCTGTTAGTGTAGTTAGACAAAGGAATCTAGCAGTGGCCAGTGAACTGCAAAGACCACAATTCATTGCACGTATATAGCAACATGTGGACATGAGAATGTGCGCCACAAAACTCATGAAGCTGTGTAAAGCCCTTGTAATATCTAAGGAGAAAAATGTCTTTATCAAAAATATTGCCACTCTACTCTGTAGTGAAAAGATAATACAAAAATACACCATTACAAGTAAATATCCTGCATTAAAAATTAGTAAAGAAGTATTAAAAGTAGTAAAAGAATTATCAGCTAAATTTACTTTAGCATCATAAAAAGTATTCATTCTGTGGGGCATGGCGTCTTTCAGAGTTATATTATTATGTATATGATACTATGTGTACTGTAAACTGCATTTTATTGCTGTAGGTTGAGGTGGAGCTGCTTTTTCTTATCTACTTACTGTTTATATACTCTTCTTTTTTATTTGTAACAATTTATCATGACTCAAAAGATGATTACATTTTACGTGTTGTGCATCAGAAAATATGATAACTATAGCTGCCAGATAAAAGTAGAGGGATACCTGAAAAGTACCAGAGAGTGTGAAGTAACTTCATAAAGACATACCTGAGTAAAGTACAGGTTACTCAGAATTATCCAGCACTGATTTTTTTCCAGGCTGTTGTAAACGACCTGTGCCAAGCATCAGTATCCTCATTCCGTGATGCACAGGCACACATCACTCAGCCACATTTTGTGTCAGTAACATATGTTAAGATGGGCCGTGGTGTAGAAGTCGCAGCCTGTCTATTTATAAGAGTAAAAGCTCCCTGTGGGTTGGTCTAAATAAAGGGGTTGAAGGAGCAGCAGAAACTGGGCTCATGTGGGTTATTCTTCCCGCAAAACAATTCCCAGCTCTCCTGGCTATATTTGCTCCACAGAGATGGAAAGCCACACGGCACACAAGGAGTTTGCGTGTCCTGGTTAACATCTTATCTTCGGAATATCAAATGCTTTTTTTAGGGAAACAGGTGGAAATGTAGAGCGCCCTATCCTGCACTCTCTTCTCTTCTCGCCAGATGTCCTTTGCTTTCCTTTATCTCTCCCCTCCCTCTTTATCTTTGTCTCTTCTGTTTCTTTAATCCTTCTGACAATGTCATCTCCCAGACTAGAGTCTTAGCTCTAGGATAGATTCCTGCTTGTGTATTTATAGGCTGAGCTAAAAGCATTTGCCCACACAAAATCCCAAGCATGACACATTGATTACAGGCTGGTGCAGACTGTCTGAGTCTGTGAACTGTGACCAGCAGCATATGGACGGCAATGACCGTGAGTGACCACAAATACAGTTGTATGAGCAGTGCTGTTGTGCGGTTTATGTCTGACGTCTCCAGAATGTGACATATGACAAGTGACACACTGAGGTTCAGATGTAACTTGGATCCAGCCCTTGCTAAACCAATAAGTTTAAAACTGGGTGTGGATGCAGTATAATTTTTACTCTTCTTTCACTGTGCTCTGGTTTTTACTGTCCACATCACCTCAATATTTAGTACAGTGTTCATTTTTCACACGTTCTTTTTTTTTTTTTTTTTAAAGGTGCAAAAAATATATAAATGCATGTTAGTTGCAGACCATGAATGAATACTCGCCATTCAAAGCCAGACTGCCCGACCGCGATTGAGAGTTAATCATCATAGCTGCCCTCAAATGACAATGAGCTGACCATCAGATGGTGTTTATGAATGGAAGCTAGTTATTTCTTGCCGCAGCTCTCTCTCTCTCTCTCTCTCTCTCTCTCTCTCTCTCTCTCTCTCTCTCTCTCTCTCTCTCTCTCTGTGAACTAGTGTTTGGCCTGGACTTGAAGCTGTGCCCATGTTTCCAAGAGGCCAGTCAAGGGTGAGAGAGTTTCCCTCACCTTAGCACCATGCAGCCCGTATTAGCATGAGTCAACAGAGTTGGCGTGTGGATGCTGTGTTTGTTTGCCTCTTGCCTTGCATGCATGTGTACAACAGCTATATGTGTGTGTGAGAGCGCGAGATAGACAAGAGTGTGTATGTTGGGCTCAGCAGGGTGCCTGTTGGGAGGGGGGTAGTACAGGACAGGGTCTCAGTGTGCTGCCTCTAACCAAGATGTGATACACGGCATAACCCTGCCCCAGCACAGCAAGAGAGGCAGATTTAGCACCTTCAGCCCTCCCAAATGCCTTCCCTCTGCCCCTGATGACAGAAACAGAGAAGGAATACTCTTGGCACTCTGCTGGTACTGTAAGGAAACCCACTTTATGAAGAAAATTAGCTTCCTAATGACCCATAATAGGTGTATATTTCTTTACTGCTTCTCCTTCAGAGCTTGTGGTTTGGGTTTTGTTGCCAGAGACAAGACAGAAAAAGAAAAAAATTACCAAATGTAGTCATGCTCAGAGGCTTACTGTGCAACATAGAAGGATTTGTTTATTAGCACGTTTATTAGCTTAATTCTTAAGAGCTTATTGTTTACATTGTCGATGTTATTGGATTTCTGCTCTGATTATGAAGTGGTTATTCAAAGAGGCAACAGGGTGACAAGGAGCATCCATTTCCCAGCAGCTTCTGTGTGGAGATAAAAAACAATGAAACCAGAGAAGTTGACTGCTGGCATTTCTTTCTTTCTTTCTTTCTTTCTTTCTTTCTTTCTTTCTTTCTTTCTTTCTTGCTGGGAAATTTTTTATTTGTTATATGCTGTATTGTGTTGTTATGCATCAATGTTGACTGGTAGCCTACAAGTTGGTAATAGGTTAAGACTATCTTTGCACCAATTACTTATTCACATGTAGAAATGATTAGTTGATTAGTCAATTAGTCAAAAAGCAGAAAAAGGAATTTGCAATTGTTGTTATAATCTATTAAATTTTTAGTAAATCTAAAAGTTGCAGGTTCTCAAATGTGGGAATTGTCTTGATCTTACTTTATAGTAATTGAATGTCTTTGTGTTATGGACAAAACAAAGCATTTAAAGAAGCCACCGTGGGATGTAGGATGTTGTGATTTGACATTTTTTACAGACAGTTCATGTTCATCTGTTCAATGCAGCCGGTGAACAGAACTTTATAACTCACTTTAGTGAAGAAGTGAGTCTTAAATATTGAATCTGATATTTATGAATGCTACTCACCCATATCTACTTTAAGACATGAAACAGTGATGACAAAAAATACTGTGGGTGAGAATCACTTCCTGTTACTCAAGCTACAGATCATGGATCATCCTTATTTACTCTGTTACGTCATACAGTCAGATTGTACCACAGATGGTATGAATCATTTGAATGAACATCAGTTCATGTAGGTAGCTAAGATGTGTCATCTTGAACGCTACCCTCGATACTTTGCCTCGTTACTTTGTGTCAACACCTACATTGCTTAGTCCAGCGAGTGGCAGCTCTTGCGTCCAGGCTTTTTCACAGATCTAACTGTGATGCAGCTGCCTTTGATGATGGCATGAATCAACGCACAAGTCCTAATTTACCTAGACTACGTAGTAAACTAGCATGGTCACCGGTGCGCACAGGCTATGGTCAGCTTTCATATCGAGCCTTTAAATCTGATTCATGATGATGGTGGATTGATTTGAAAAATGCCCCGATTGCTACTGCAGTATGCAGCCTCTTTCAAAGGCTTCATCTATAAATACTTCTTTGCTGTTCTTGGAAGTGTGAGCTGCCATCTGTTGTTTATTGCTCGGTTGTTGCTCTTTGCTCACTTTTTGGCCACTGTGGTCCATTCAGATGCCAAACGCCTGTCACTGCAGTACCGTTCAGATATTGTCACTCCATTTACATTGTTCACTTCAGCTAAATAAAACATTTTCATCTCCATATTAAGAAATCAGCTCAGTCAGGATGCTTTGTAGTGTTAGAAAGTAAACACGTTCTTGATTATGCAAGCATGATTTGTGATACCTCAAGTGTTATTCAGGAAGTTTGTTAAAGTTCTCCTCTTCTTCACTGGGGCAGATCACCGTCACCAGCATGTGCGCAACACATGGCAAATGCACTTTATTTGGCACCTGATGAGGGTAGGGAAAAAATAACGTGTAGGGAAGTGTGTGTGCATGTGTATGAGTGTGTGTGTGGAGGCACTGTGATGATGTCATAGGGTGCAAGGTGGTCTGCTGCAGACGCACATCCTGTGGCTTCTGGTAGTAGGCACTGTAAAATGTTCATGTGCGCACACACACACACACACACACAGACAAACACATACACACACTTTTTCTCACATGTGCAGATGCGATCGAACACACACAAATCCAAACCTTTCTCTCTGTTTTTGTTGTTTTTTTCCCCCATCACTCACACATACAGTACATGCAATCAAATGTGCACATGTCGCCACGCACATACACCTTTCTCTGTTTTCTTTCTGTCTTTCACATATCACACACACATATATCCTAAAACAGCTGAAAACAAAACAAGGGAGTGGCAGTATCCTAGTCCAGCAGTGGTTTAACCTGGCACTGACCACAGCTGCAGTGCAAGATGGAGCCTGACAGCAGTTTCCGTCAAATGAGTATTTATGTAACAGATGATGTAGGCATTGAGGCCAGGGTTCTGCCACCATTCACTGTGTCATTAGTGAGAGGTTTGGGGTTTCGCAGATTCTACTTATACATGTGAAACCACACGCATGCACAAAGGCACATGTGATATTCACAAGTAATACTGTAAGAAATTTTTGCATGCACATACAGATTTTTGAAATTCACCGATTTTCATTATGAGGCTGCAGAAACACGCACACACACAGTTATGTACAAGCACCAGCACACACTGGCAAACAAACTGCACTTGCCCAGCACTGCTGTGCATGGAAAAGAGTTGAAGGTGGAGAGGGAGAGTCATGATTTGGAAGAATTTAATTCTTCCAAATTAGTAATTAGGTAAGAAAAATATGACCCAAATATGATTGTAATGATGATGTATTAGTCAAATTAAGTAAAGCAATTACCTCATAAAAAGAAATCAGATATTGAGCATTTGTTGAAAACTCACTGGCATTTGGGCACAATGTATCTTTGACTAGTGTTGGCCTCCTGCTCTGATTTCCTGTCAGCAGTGGGCACAAGCATTTTGTTCCTGACTGTATTGACTGTTTCTGTCGGTTTATGGTTAATGTGTCTATTTACAAGATTTCCATTGCAGCAGTTATGTTTGGGATTTATTATGAAGGCAACTTTTTGTACTTGGTTTTATGTTTCTTTCTCCAGTTTATGTACTGTTGCGTATCTATTTTTGCTATCATAGATGTTGAATTATACTTTATTGAGCCAAGTAGTATTTACCACAATGAATAGGACTTGGGAATTGTTGCCTGATTTTTGTTTTTGTTGTTGGTTCTGGCTCAAATAATGCACTATTTCTGATTTTTATGCAACGGCAAATCATCATATTGTGAAGGAAAAAAATTGTCTTTTGCACAGAAAAACAGTCACTATAACACATTTTACAAGTCAATTTTTCAAGGTTATTTAGGATTTTATCATTGTGAAGCATTTTTATATCTTTTAATACCATTGTATGTACAAAGATAGAAAGAATCCATTGTATTGCTCATACAGCTTTTTAATTGACTGCTAGTGATACTGCCTGACCTTTATGTGTGTCAATAATATACCTTTTATCTGGAATGGGTCATCTCTGTGCTGAAATCACACCTCCCTGTGTCAAACAGAAGAGTGTAACAGTCCTCTAAAGGTCTATTGTTGAGGCCCATGAGAAAAGTAGCACGCTCCAGTGGACCACAGTCACACATTGTGTGGGGCTCGCGCATTTCCCTCTCTGTGGAAATATTTTATGACATGGCCTCAGTTTTGACAAGGCTATCCAAAAAGCTAACACAACTAACTAACTTTTTTTTTTTTTGGACTCTCATTCTATTATCTCACTGTACATCGCTCCTCTGTCTACCTCCGCCCTTTATCATCTGGCTTTCGCAAACCTTAACTTTTCTTTATGTCTCTCTCTTTCTCCATCAGTCCTTCTTTCTTCTGTCCCTCACTCCAGTGTGAGACTTAGCACCACACAGGCTCTCTTTATGCAGTCTGTTTGTTCTGCCATACCTGCCGTGCTCGCTTGTGAGCAAAGTCTGATGAGGACTGCCGCTGCTGCACAGACTGACAGAAATGAAATGTTGGATTTGAAACTGTAGGCATCATAATCGATAGCTCTTCTGTATCTGAATGTTTCACACACACATGGTGGACACATACACACATGGACACACACATTGTTACAGTTAGGATCCTGCCATTGCTCATAACAATATACAGAGGAATGCATGTATCTCCTGCCATCACCCATAAGAAAAGGGTCCTTCTCACAGCTGGGTGAGTCTCTGAGCCAACACTTCCTGGTGCAATAAAATTCCTTAACATTCTTTAGCCAGTATACTCCTTAGTCATCAGTTTATGTCATGGATTAGTTCCTAATTTTCATTTCATGAGCACATTAGATATCACAACACAGAGGAACACCTAGTTTAGTCATTTTTGAATGAAGTATATAAGTTCCTGTTGGGCGTGTGCACCATTGCATGTAGTTAATATACAGCAGTGCGCTATCTCCATCCATGTGTGCATGAATCTGTGCTTCTTGGAGGAATTATTGTGTTTCTCTGTGTTGAAGGGATTTCAGGCCATTGAGGAAGCTCTAGCTGCCAGATTGCAATTCATCTTCTTCTGCTGACCTCCGCAGAGGGCCCACAAACTGATTTGATAACAATTTGTTCCTGTTTCCCCCTCACTGTCTCTCACTCTTCCCCTCTCTGCCCCTGACTTTATTTCTTGACATTTCCTCACTGTGCTGTTTGCTACAGCAGCTGCTTTTCCTGAATCTAGTTGTGTCACATGATGAACCCAAAGGAATTCCGGTTCTCTGTAGGAATTCCCTAGCTCTTTCTGATCCCTCCTTCATATGGTACTTTTTGTCTTCCCTCTCTTGCCCCCGTTCTGCCTCTTTCCTCTTTTTACGTCCAGAACTTTATCCACTCCCCCACAGACTCCCACAGGGCGCAGGTCAGCAGGTGATTTACATAGCACACCACAGACGTTCTACATGTGTGCTCAGCCATTTGTCTGCAAGGCATGTATGTTGTTTTTTCTTGTAATTTAGAGTCTAAGAAACCACAAGAAGACAAAAGAGAAAAGTAGTTTGACATTGCACAAAATGCACTTATTTGCCTAGAGTTTGATAGTACCACTCTCATGTTTATATCCTAAATATGAAGCTATAGCTGGTATACAGTTATCTTAGCATAATACTCCGAAATCAGAAGTTTTAACATTTGGACAGAGCCAGGCTAGCTGTTTACCTCTGTTTACACACTTTGCACTAAGCTAAACTGAGCCAAGCTAAACTAAGCTAGGCTATCAGTCTCCTGGTTCCAGCTTAACATTTCTTGTACAAACATGAGAGTGATATTGAGCTTCTTGTCCAACTCTCAACAAGAAAGCCAAGTGTATCTCCCAAAATGTCAAACGATTCCTTCGAGTCCTGAGTCACAGGTGTGTAGCCTCATTCTGGCTCCTCACAGATGTGATTGTTTTTATGACTATGTGTTTCATATGTGGGGTTCAGGCTTGCTGCTCTGTGCAGCAGTGATAGAGCAGAGTGCAGGACTTCCAGATTCCAGCCTCTCTCAGTGGCTACATGCACATTCAAGCATGAAACCTAAAGCAAGCAGATAGATGACGCTCAGTGTGAAATCACACACAGTGGGAGAAGTTATGTGGGTTGAAGGCTCATGGACCATTTTTGCATTCATGTAGAACAGTTAAACACATAAAGCAAAGTGTCTTGGCATGTAACAACTGGAGTCACTCACCCTCATTGTTCATAAATGCTGCTGTTTTTGTCTCTTCACAGAGGAGGAGGAAAAGGAATCCCTCAGGCCACCGTCATGACAGGCCAGCAAAAATTCAAAATAGATGTCAGGATTTGGTTCACCAACAGTCTAACAATATCTGTTTCGATGATGATTGTGCAGTTAGGCATGGGTACACACCCAGCTCTTTGCCTCATCTCTCATTCGTGAGTCAGCAGAAACACCACTGAAGCCTAGGACAAGGGTGTTGGATGGTAACAGATTCCACATCCGGCTGTTGTCTGTTTTCAGTTGACATTGTCATGATGAAAGGGGTTGTAATAAACCATTGTAATCCTTTTGTTTTTGTCAGCAGCAGGCTTCAGAGTACTGTGTCGGTTCCAAAACAAAAAGAAAAAAAAAGATGAATTCTTTCAAAAACTTATTTAGTTCTGGTGAGGCTCAGGGCCAAGAGAGCTGAACTGTAAACTAGATCAAAATCTAGTACGGGACCACTTATGGTCAATGTGCGAAATTGGAACCGCTGTAAACAGCTGACATTATAGCATCGTATTTGCATTCTGCCTATGGTCAGCCGGTTTCAGCTCTGTATCTGTTTGCTTCTCCCCTACTCTCTGTGCTCACATATTCTAATACAGCTGAATTCCCAATAAAGCTGCTCTCATTTATATGTTTTAGTGTTTCTGTTGTCGGACAATAGAACAAGTTTGAACAAGTGACTGAGACGTGGCACATTAAGACTACATGTCAACTTCCAAAGCTGCTGCTCTGCATTTCTAAAATCCTGATTTTATAACCACAACGTCATCTGACAAAATCACAAGTCAACTACTTAATTTACTCTCTAAAACCATGAATTTTCACTCTTTTTCCAGTTGTGCACAGCACAGATGTCTCTAGTGGTGTTTGTGTGT
This sequence comes from Seriola lalandi dorsalis, assembly GCF_002814215.2. NCBI lineage: Eukaryota > Metazoa > Chordata > Actinopteri > Carangiformes > Carangidae > Seriola > Seriola lalandi. Next base: position 21,312 of record NW_019524879.1, on the reverse strand, counting down.
ATATACATGATGCATTTTCACATCTGGAGGGTTTTGTGAGCTAGAGTAAAGCAACAGAGGCCGAGGAGTTGCCCAGTTGCGGTTGGTTTTTAATGGGTTGACTGCTGAAGTTTAACTGCTGCTGCTGCTGTTGTTGTTGTTGTTGTTTGACATGGATCTACCGTTATTTATATCTTGAAATATTCAGAAATAACATGGATTTTGGCACATTTTTGAACATATTTTGTAACGTCTTTCGTGCTGCTGACAAGATAATACGCAGTCTTGTCCAAAACGTAGCTCATGTTGGTTCACCATAATAGCATGCTTTGAATGAATGTTATACGCACAGACATTTCCTTAGCTATTGTTAGCACCCCAATGGATATTGTTGTTGTTTATTCAATTTTCTTTATCAGTCTAAAAGAAAGACTCCATTTGACATCTTTTGTGGGGGTGTGTGGGGAGAATCTCTGGTCAGTCTAAACGGCCACCTGCAGGCCCTTTATGCATAAGGACAGGCTAGCAAGACAACTGGTGTCATGCCCACATGTCCACAAGCAGAGACGAGGAACATACAAATGGCACAAGCACTCTGCTGCTTTTTAACACGGAAGTGCAGAATTAGCTGACAGAGCAGCATGCAGTTCACCAGAAATCCCTGACAGCATCACATCCTGTTATTATCCGTATTATCTGCTTCTGACGCAGCATTGACATGGTTGCCCACAGGATATGATATTAAAGGACGAGCAAAGCTCATCGCATCACTTCCCTGCCTTTGGATGAGTGATTACTTCTCCTACTTTGACTTTGTGGCGTCAGACATCTATTAGTGTTTCGACTGTTTGCCCAATTTTCTACTTCATGGCTCATTTCTTCATTTCAAAGCTACCTGATTTCCAGAGTTAGTCGGTGCTCATCGACTCTGTGACAGCTTGCTGGATAGAGTATGGTCAGGCAAGGTCAAAATTCATACCTGTTTTTGTGTAGAAATCCATGCACAGAAAAGTGTGAAGTCACTGTGGCACTGAAAGCAACACTCAATGTACTTTACTGATCTAAATTAAATTAATAACACTGCCAAAACAACCTGTGGCATGCACCTGGAGAGCGGCCCATGCTCTGTGCTGTGAAATTGGAGTCTGAAAGTGTTTGAAATTTTCCCTTAAAACTTTAAATTCAGTAATCCTGTAGCAGTATGGCCTTGAAGGGGCTTGAAGAAGGTGATGTTCTATTGCTCCTCACGTGTTTGCTTTGCATGCTCAAACTGCCTCATTTGATTTTATCCACTTTGCTTGTCCTCATTGGGTCTCATTGACTTCTCCTCTTCAAGTTTTGAGACATCAAATGACTCAGCTGGGGTCCTGCGTATTGATTTACTTTGTCAAGTGTGAAATATACTAATGGTAGTTGGAAAGTGACTGTTGAAAGTTTGTGGCTAAATACATGACTGATCAACCGTTATCTAACACAACATGCAAGATTTGATTCAAATGTGTTCCTTACTTCAAAGTGTGTCCGTTATGAATGCCTATCATGGATGCTATGGGTGGTCATATTGTGTCTTTGTCAACTGCAGCACTACTTTACTGCTTGAATATTTTGAGGGCTTTGACTTTCACATGGATGATTTCCTAATGAATTAGATGAGTCACTTCTATTTCCTCTGATCTTCACAGAATGAATGGAAATGATTAAGCTTCTTCTTCTTTTTTTTCCGCAAAGTATGTCTTTTATTTTTAACTTTCTGGGCATATAGCTGTGCAGCCACTAGAGTCAACACTGCTTTGCTTGGTCATCAGTTTAGTGGTACGTCCCTGTCCTACAGTGTACACGGTGGCAACCGCTGGTGTCCACAAATGACATGCTGACAGTCACCCTGAAGTCTCCCAGCCCCTAGTACATCTGTATGCATGTGTGTATGCTCTCACAGCCCCCCTGCTGCATTTCAGTAACCAAAATTTTAGGGGAGCAATACGTCCACAAATTAGTCTCCCTACCAGGTTTTGGGCTTTGGGCACCTGCAATAACATAGCAGAGGCACAGCTGTTATATTTATATCACAAAGTTGTCTGACCATTGTTGATTCTCAAGTGACTGAGGGGTGATGTGGAGCAGGGCGTAGTGGGTGGAGACCCTGACCCTTAGCTTAACTCCCCTCTGTAATTAGGTAGCTGGGTCGAGCTATGGGTCTTAATGGAGGGCCACTCCCACACCTCAAATCAAAGGGTTGGGTGACCACACACACACACACACATACGCATTTCATAGACAAACACATGCAAAAAAGTATGTATATAACCCATACACACTGACTCTGTTTGCATATGCTCTCTATTATGGCTCGAATGTTTAGTCAAGACTGTAACCATAGACGTGTATCTAACTTTAACTGGGTGTGTTTTACACAGCTGGGTCAGGCTGGAGTTATGTAATTTTCAACTGCAGTGCAGACTGTCATGAGATACCTATCTGCCCATCTATCCAAACTCTTCCACACTTTTTCCTTTCTCCACTCTGTTCCTGTATAAACTCAAAAACTATGCTCCATATTCCCATAAAACCGGCAGTAGGGACATGAAGCAAGCACGCACTTTCTATACTCTCATTTTCGTGCATGGTATATACAGAAACTACAGCAGGATGTTGTTAAGGATGAGAAAGTTTAGTCTTCACAGGCTGAGGAACCTGTAATCTGCTTTCACATACTTGTAGAACATTCCAGGGCAGCAGCTCTGTAACCTTCCATCCTTGCCTTGAGTCCCGTCCCACAGCAAAGTGAAGGCCCCTTAACGTCAAACCTGCTCCTATCCTCTTGGCCTTTCCCTCAACTGCCCATTCCTGTGTGGTTTTCCGCTCCAACCTCGGCCTATTCTGGGGTGTGTTCTTCCCTAAGCTTTACTTAGCTAGGTCGCCAATTTCACAAAGCAAATGAAATGGTCTATGCGCTAAATACATGTTTATGAAATTCCCGAACTTACTGTAGCATTCCTGAAGCAGGCCAACACCAAGGCGAGAATTCCAGAAGGAGGAATTTATTCTGGGCTGGTTTGTTCAAACCTTGGTGGGTTAGTCCCGTGCAAACGTAGATATCTCTGCATTTTTGAGGAAATATTCACATGTTTTTTTTTAAATGATTTTGATAGCATAAATTACTTACAGTATATTTAGTTTTCTTCTCAAAAACACACATTTGTACCCTTTATCAACGTTACATTTTTGTTGGCTTTTTTCTTTGCTGGTTCCAGAACCAGACTGACGTAACTGTACAGGGAATAGTAAATCCACTTTCTGAATTAACAGAAATTTTTCACAGAAGAAAAAAAAAGTCAAGCTCAACTCAGCTAATGAGGTGACTAATTGATGTAGGTGATAATTTGCTTTAACAAGTTCCTGGACAGGAGCAGCAGCCTGCCTTGTGTTTTTTGTGTGCGTTGGGTCCAGCTATAAAAGTTTAATTGAATGCTTCCACTTACGTAAATACAGGTTTCATAGTTAGTGTCCACATATGACTTTTAGAGTTTGGTGTCCTAAAACTTGTGGGAAAAAACTGTGAATTTGCGCTGCAGGTTTCCTCACCAGATTTCCACTAATTAGTTCCTGTTGGAGTTTTGAATTATGACACATAAATTACATCTATGGTAATAATCAGCTTCACACAGTTTCACATTGTGTCCTGCCTTTTAAATCACATTGCTTAATGTCTCAACTTGAGGATGTACAGTATTAGCTTTCAACTTGTATTACTTGCATGTGTTGCTCAGAAAATCATAAACAGTGTTGATTTGTGGAGACCTTTTGTTGTGCAGATCATAAGCTTTTATGATTCTTCTTAATTTAATGAACACATATCTGTTGCAAGGATGTGACATCTGCTTACAAACAATTCTGGTTATTTTGTTGTGTCTTTGTTAATATATTGACTGTTTTAGAATTCACTGATTAAAACTTAAAAGCACCACTGATTAATGTTGCTGTCCATGTTGCAGTATTGATTAGATAATTGTACTAAGGAATGGTTATGCAGCTGCTCTTAGCCAGAGGCGGGTTCATGGATCTTGTGACACAGTAATCCAATTAACCATTTAGCTACATGCCTATGCATACCGACACTCCAGTTAGTTTCTCCTTCAATCACTCACTGACACACAAACACACACACACACACACACACACACACACACACACACACACACACACACACACACACACACACACACACACAAAACCCGAGGATGTGTTCAAAGGCACTGACCTTGATTTAATTTGTGAATTCTTCCTTAACTTTTCAAGTGAGCCCTTTGCCCTCTCCTTCCTAAAGATTTCTCCACTTGACCATTCATGACCTGTGTATTTCCAGGGGTACATACAGATGGGCGACAAAACAATAAAAAATCAACATTAATTAGCAAAGTAAGGTGTTGAGCCAGAAAAGCATCAATTCTCCTTGGTATTTCCTTGGCACTTCTATTAATGAAGTAATTAGTGATTATCCTTACTTTTATTCAAGCTTTTTCCTGTAGTTTGTGACTCATCTGTGTGTACATAGCTCAGTGTAAAGAAGTGGTTAATGGCTTAAAGATAGTGCTGGTATGGAAGGTGAACTTCTATGACTGAGTGAGTGAAGTCATATTGCAACCACAAAGTACAGTATGAATGCAGCATGTGTCCTGTGGCCTGTGTATTGTTTTGGAATTCAGCTATTTCTAGATCGAGCCAAAGAAGTCCTCATTGACTGCTAACAGAGGATCAGAGGACAATGGGGTCGATGAGTACAGTACGCTGTACAGTGGCTGTTTAAGTTCATTTTCCTCTCACTGTGGGTGGTGGGGGTGGAGGGCAGCTGTCAGCTTTTACGAGCCTCGTGCCTTGGAAAAAATGAGTTCCAATCCTCTATCCAAAACGCTAATGAGAAGCACACACGGGACGGGGGGTGGGGGTCA
>NW_019524879.1:14459-16339 GCF_002814215.2 Seriola lalandi dorsalis | reverse complement strand
GGGGGTCGGGGGTGGTGTTGTTTGTCCATGATGGATGACAGAGGAAGAAACAGACATGTCTGCCTCCTTGCATCCTTGCCGTGCCATGACCTCAAATGCCTCGGAGAAGAGCAGCACACACGTGCTTCCCTCGACATTCCTCAGCAAAACAGTGTAAAGTCATGAAAGAGGGAAAAAGACAGATGCTAACATAGAGAAAGTCTAAAAAAAGACTCCTGAGGCTGGGCACAGAGCTGCTGTGTCAGTGTTTATACATCCAGTACCTGATGAATTAATGAGCCACAACATGCACAGGAAGCCAAACAGGTTCTATACAGTAACTGTATTATGTGTGTACGTGTGTGTGTGTATGTGTGTGCGTGTGTGTATGTGAGATGTTGTCCCAGAGCCAAACCGTGGCAGATTGGATCTCAGTATAAGACTAATTAGTCAGAGCTTACACACCATTATCTAAAGTATAAACAGTACTTACAAAGTCAAACAACACTTCCAGCACAAGCATATAATAACAGATACAACTTGGCTGGTTATAAACCACTGTGTGCGTCCACGCATCATATCTTGCTATTCTCATCAGTGTGTTGGATCACATTTCAGACACACAAAGAGAGACTGTTCTCTTATGTAATATTTCCTCTCTTTTTAGCAGCATTCCCCCCACACTCTCCAGTTTGCCTTTCTCTTTTTCTCCTGCGCCAACCACCTGAATGTTGTAAACGTGATGGGAAGTGATGCGTCTCTGTGCGTCTGGCAGCTGGACTTGGAGAATGGTCTGCAAGGCGCTCAAAGTCTTGAATGACCTCCATTATTTCCACATAAAACAGCTTCACAGTGCTCTGTATATATTGTATAAATAGGCTGCAGCTCTCTTCATGACATCTTCACGCTTAATGGACAAGAGCTATGCTGTTTTCTTTGGGTGACTGTGGCGGAAGATGGAGGGTGAGGGGGGCAGTTGTTGTGCTGAGGTCTCTGTTTTGAAGTGAAGTGCCACCTGCTGCGCCATGCGGTTTTTTCAAACTGGAGGTTGAGATAGGCCCCTGGAGGGGGTAGAAGCATGGCACGGGGGTGGAGTGGAACTTAAATTGAATGAATCTGATTCTTGTGGCGACAATAAATTAATAGGGCTGGCCAAAATTCAGGATAGTAAGATTAATTCATACAGGAAAACATGTAAAGTACATACATGATAAACAATTATAGGGTATTTTATCTTAATGGTCTGTAAAGTCAAATTTATTTATTTATTCCATAAAATCTGCTAAGAAATTTCCTGGAAAGAACCATATATAATTTTAAATAATTACAGGCAAGTGATCAGTTGGTACATTTCTAGGTATTAATATTATTATTGTTATTAAATTGGTTGACTGAGAAGAGCAAAAGGACACGTTTGCTTCATATCCTCATTTCTGGGAATTGCTGTTACATCACTGTGTTGCTCAGGTGAACACACAGCTACTTTATGCTAATATAAACAAGTTGGTTTTGGACCCCATTCACGAATGTTATGAGTGAGTATTCCAGTCCTTTTCATTTGAAGTAGTTGTATTTCATAATCCTGATGCATGTACTCCTTTGCAGGTGAATCCACATATCTGGATGACCACGGACCCCCTGCTCCAAGAGTAAGTTTCCCTCTATCTCTCAGTGTCATTCACCATTTCTCCTTTATTTAAGATAAACACAAAGCTTGTGCTACAGAAAATGGACCAGACTCAGTGAATAGCTCCCTAAGCTTAACATGTCCTATGATAACTATTAATTTAGCTGTACAGACTAATGAGCAGTGATAACTAACATGTCTTTGGGGTCATCAGGTGGGAACCTCCTTTCACCAGTGTTTCGTCTAGTTGGTCCCACAACACCTCCAGGAGGCT
>NW_019524879.1:2014-14328 GCF_002814215.2 Seriola lalandi dorsalis | reverse complement strand
GGAGAGAAGCCTTTTTGAGCTAAACTCTCCCCCGCCGGATTAGGCTGTGCTCTTGCCCCCCCCCACTCCCCCACTCTCCAAGACAATGAGGGATGTAGAGTCAGGGAGAGGGGCCTTTTTAGGCTGGCTCTCCCCCGCCGGATTAGGCTGTGCTCTACACCTCCCATACTCTCCAACACCACACCATGCAACTCACCTAAAACAAACAAACTCACCTAAACAGCCACAGACACACTACAAACCAATTCGATACAAGCAAACAATACAGGCCACCTCACCTGGACTAACCGCATGGTCTCAAAGAGGCTCACACAGGCCACACCCCCACTTAAAAAATTACCTTAATTTTTTATTTTATTTTTATTTTTTTCCAATTTTTTGTCCTGACTTCTGTGTCTCTGATGTGCTGCCCTGTGTTTCCAAGCCAGTTCAGTCCAGTCAGGATAAGGGTTAGGTCTGTGTGAAGGAGCTGCATCTAAATACCAGCTAGGTCTGGCTTCAGTGCTACAGTAACGCTCTGAACACAGTCTCTCTCTCACACTCACACTCACACACACAGACACACACACACACACACACACACACACACACACACACACACACACACACACACACACAGTGCTGACACAGGGGCCTTGTATTCATCCAGCTGCCATGTCTGCATGACTATCTCTCCTCTGTGCTCCCTCTTTCTCGCCCTGCCAACTGCTTTCTTCCTCCGTCTGCCCCTTGTTTATTATCTAGTTCTTTAATCCGTCACCGCCTCATTTTCACCTCATTCCTCACCTATTTAATCCACCTTGTCATCATTTTTTTACTCTTTTTCTATCTTGATGGACAGAGTTATCATTTTTTTCAACTTTACCCACAGCATTTAGTGCATAGCTGACCTGAGATTTAATCTAGTTGGGTTACAGGTTTGTTTGTGGCTGACATGAGCAGCTGTTTGGATTCAGTAAGGTCACATGTGGGCTTTGTTTGTGAGTTATGTGTTTACTTTGAAAAGCCTGTTCTGGCCACTAAGCCAAACTAGGCAGCCACAGAGCTTGTTTCATACAGATAACAGTGAAGGGTTATTTATATGAAGCAAACTGTGGAGACATTGTTGGAATTTTTTGTTGCTTTTATCTTTCAAGGGAAATCGTTATCTGAAACAAACCTTTATTATTCACCCACTGCGGAATCACAATGCCAATTTGCTGTATGCTATTCAGTCTCTAAATTGTATTCTGTAGGTGGGAAGCCAAGCTTTTAATATTATAGTGCTTTCTAAAATTTAATGGAAATTAGGGCTAATAAACCTAAATTGGTTTCCATTCCCTGTTGAGGATAAAGTTAAGAGTGTAGCAGCTTGACTGTGTCCTGAGGCAACTGATTCTGATGATATTTACATTATAATGCAAACACAGAAGCTCTGGAATTCATTTTGACATAGAAAAGTGGGATTTTAACGGAGGGGAAAAGTCTCCAAGAAGTTGAGGGGAGCGATAAAAATGAAGTCGCCTACAGGTTATTTCTTTAGCGTCTGAATTGTTGTTTAGTAATTAAAGAACAGTAGTATATGTCAAAAGCAGCCATTACCAAAGAGATGTACTCTATGTACTAAATCTGAGATGATAAAAATGTTGATTGATATATATATATATATATATATATATATATTTATTTATATATATCTGGATGGCCTTTTCCAAGGGCTCACAACAATAAGCTTTAGGCCATATACAATACTGGCTGCCTGACTGTAAGCCCCATTCAGAGTATTCCAGGTTGAATAAACAACTGCATGCTTTTTAGGTAAAATGAATGTACATTATTATTAAGAAACTAGAAGTCAACGTCAATTAAAGATTGGGCGATCAAGGACACAGAGCTCTTTTTTAGCAAAGATGCAAATACAAAATTACCAACCACTGATTTTAAGATGAGATAATGAATAAATGATACAGCAATTTACACACAATTTAATATTTATACTGTATATATGTATATTGAATAAAAGTATTATTGTGAAAAGCATGATAACAAATTGTGTTATAATGTGTTATTTTGGCAGATTTATAAAAATGTATTTAAAGGTGGAAAATGGCATTCAGTCAGTTTCAGATTTTGTTATTGTGGCTTTATTTTTTGGTTGAAGACGCCTGATTTCACCGTCCCCAAAGAGATAATTTGACATGAACTTCACGCTTATTTCTGAAACCCCATCACGTTCCCTAAGTTTGAAATCAATAAACTATTCTGTCTCTCCTGCCTTTCACGCTGGCTCTGCGACATGAAATTTGACTGCAGCTGTCTTTTGCAACCACAGTAGCTTCACAGGCTTTACTAACTACATACAGCCCCCATTTGCACAGACCAGACTGACAGTGATTATACATTAGCTGCTAACTCTGATTGATTCCATATCTGTCATCATCTCGTCTACCAGACGGATGATGCTGATGCCATGTCGGCGGCAAGCACTGCATCAGCCACATCTCTCATTATCTCTTTGTTGACATCCCACTGCAATGAGATAGATCCACAATTTCAGCAGAGGTTGCTCGCATTACAGCATGTGCGCGCAGAAGGCTGGGGATTCTGGTAAATGTAGGGAAAGATTAGAAATCGGGTTGAAAGCTCGACGTAAATGAGAGCGCATGGAAAAACCGCACAGCTCTCAGAATAGAGTTATGAGTCTTTATCTGTATGGAAGCATGACAAGAATGTCTGCATTTTTACACATGTGTAAAATCTGTAAATATCATTTTATAGAGCACATTTTCCAACATGTTTTTCCTAATTCCCTAATTGCACTAAATCCTTTATAGCCACCGTATAGTCTTTTTAACACACTAAAATTCCTATGGCAATGGCAAGAGATGTGTTTTTTTTTTTTAGAAGAAGCTGAAATGTTTTTGGGGAGTCTGTAATGAAATTAGTGGTGTTAGATAAGTCCAGCTGCTGTTGTGAGCTAATATTTTCCATATTTAATGAAATCCGAAGACAAAACCAAAGACATTTCCACTCTGACACACTCTAATGCACAAGCTAATGTTCATAAAAGCAAAAGCGTTTCGATCTCCATTTGTCATACACATATTACGTTTCTGCATTTTTACAAGTGCAAAACATTAGTGGTAGCACTGAGAAACTTGAGTTTCCCATTTCCTCTCAGCCAAAGAAAATCAATTCATCTTAATGACAAAGAAATACTTGGACACCACTACTTAGATCCTTCTCCGGGTCGGAGTGGAGATGAATGGATACATAATTAATAACAGGAAATGCTGAGAGTCTCCACTGTGCCTTGACTGAGATCTCCACTCAGCGTGGGATGAGCAGTTGACAGTGGAGAGCAATGAACCCAGACCAGGGCTTAGCTGAAACCAGCAGAGCGTTATTTGCCAAAGCAGTGTGCAGGTTAGTGGTGGCGCACTGGGTTTCAAGGAACTGCAGCAGGAAGACCAATGAGTGTGTGTGCGGTGCGGTGCGATGAAGTGGTCCTGATATGTGGCAAACCCTGGACATGTTCTCAAAACTTGCTGTTAGATGATTGAAGGTGGCAGTTAGCGTTAGAGTTCAGTTAATTCTCTGCAGAGACGGGTGGTCAGGCCACGAGACACAGACGATAATTCGTGCATGTTTATTGAACTCATGTCACATCTGAAAATGTCTAGAAACAGCGAGAGGCCTTTGGAGGTTTTAGTGTGAGTGTGTGTGGGCAGGCTACTCGAAAAGAATGCGAGAGGAGCGAAAGTAGGAGAGAGAGCGTGAGAGAGAGGAAAGGTGCAGGGCTACTCATCATCTCAAAGTCTGCTTGATATTGGCTCGAAAGCGTCAGACCTGTAAATACCACAACAACAGCCAGACTCTTGGGAGCAGGAACACCCAGATCAGACACAGAGGGAAGCGTTGTTACATAATAATTTGACTGGGGACCGACTATTGACAGAATCCCTCACTGGCAGACACTGCAAACCTTTCTCACAGCGAGCATCAGAAACCTAAGCTCTACAGAGTGGGAACAACAATAGCACATACTGAAAAGGTTGCCCTTTCAGTGCTGTCAATGCCGACGGGAGATTTGGACTCTTGACGGCATCTCTGATGTTTTTCTTGTATTATACAACACCAGGCCGTTAGAGGTCTGACACAGTCATTTGTCATCATATCAATGGGGGGTTGCTGTCCCGAAAAAACACTGCATGTATTTCATCTGCCTCATTATTGTGATAAGCTTAGAAGTCTGTAGTTACTTGGCAAACACTGAGGAATGTTGGACTGCTGTCCAAGAGAACCATCTCCTATCAGCTTGAGATATTTTCCCAAAACTGAGTGAAATTGCAACCACTGACCATTATTTTGTGTTTGTTTTTGGACACCACCAATTTTTATTCTATAAAATTACTTTGATCAATTAGAATATGAAACAATAAAGGAAAAAAAAAAAAAAAAAAAAGTGATGATGATGTTCCAGCAAATGACACAAGCTGTAGCACGCCTGTCAACAAAACTTGTACAAGCTTGTATAAGCACAGATTTCACCTGTGAATTGTTTTTCCCGTACACCCTTCTTCCTCCTGGGGCAAATGTACCTGTGCATGTTGTTTTCACATTGTGTCAAGCCAGTTCAATGTCTAATGACATCAAGTAAAACACTGTGATTCTGGGAAAAAACAAACAGGAAGTGGGATTGAGGGGAAATGTATGACAGTGATCAATCTGTCAGCAGATTGATATCCTCTTCCCTGCAGTTTGTCCTCCAAGTAGTTCCTCCTCCTCACTCTCTCTCTCTTACTTGCTCTCCATCCTGTTGTTACTTTCTCTTCGTCTTTCCACTGGATTCTGGCAAACATTCGGAGGAGGCCCTCTCTGTTTTTGCTGAGCCTGATCTTGGGTGGGACAGGCCAAAATCAGCCAGTGTGTGTGTGTGTGTGTGTGTGTGTGTGTTTGTGTGTGTGTGGCTATGTTAAACTGTGGTGTTGAAACTACAAAAAAAAAGGTCACTGAGATTAACTAAAGATGAGTAATAATTTCATCACAGCAGAGAGAGAAACAAGCAGGTGAGGGTGGAGATTTGTCCTGTAAAAGTCAGTGAGCCAGTCAGTCATTCAGTCACCTATAAAACTATCCAAATTGTACATAAACTAGCCACCTCATGAGCCAGTGAACTAGTTTATTCAGTCAGTCAGACTTGCTTCCAAACACGCTGTCTCTCAGATATCCAGAAACCCCCTGGGAAAAGTACAATCACCATTCCAGACTGGGAATGCCGACAAGAATTTATCACTGCCGCATTTTCCCCCATCTGATTTACAGGAAGTCTTCACTTGAAGAGTGGAGGGGAAAAGTTTTCAAGGCACCAACAGAAGTGATCTGTCTTTGTTTTTTGAGTTAGATCTCTATCATTTTCTAGAGAAATCTTCCAGATGTCTTTTAGGTAACCTGTCTTCCTCTCTCCCATTCTTCCTTTAATTCCTTTAACTGCCCCTTGTTTACTTACTTCCCTTGTTACTCTTGTTCTCGCTGCTAAATTTGCTTGGATAGCCTTCATTCTTAAGGGGCCACTTGTGTAAACCTCATGGGCCCTTAGGGATAATTGCCAAATTAGTGCATTCTTGAGTCTTATGTTGAATATTCATGTCAGCCCCAACTTCTTCCTTCCTACAGGCAGAGATTTACGGTAACAAATATGTTTTTACTCACTCACATCCACTTTATGTGAGGGTCTGAATCATGAGCTACTTGTTGAATTGATGACTCATGAGGGGTGTGTTTTTACTGTGTGTGTGTGTGTGTGTGTGTGTGATAAGACACAAAAGAGTTGCATCATTATCACTTTGCAGAGAAGTCAGCAGAGTCTCTGACTCAGAGTTCGGATTGGAAGAATAAGCATATGAGCAGAGAACATGAAAGTGTGCATGTCTGTGCTCAGTCTTTGTGTGTGTTTCATAGCAGGAAGGGAATATGTTGCAGCGTCAACTGAGTCTAGCTCCAGGGAGAGCAGATGTGAGAAAGGTCAAAGGTTGGAGAAAAAGTGGCAGTGACATTTTATGAATTTCTTCAGTTTTTGTCCTTGTTTTCTCATCTTTGTATCACTTTTCACACGTTGTCTTTTTTCCTTTACTGCCAAATTTGGTGTTCAAAGTAGTACTGCTGCCCAAAAATGTGCTATAACACAGATCGGTAACATTTATATAAAGACATCCAATTATACTTGTGAATACGTATATAATAATGTTATATAATATAGTATGTTCTTTAATTTCAGTGATAGTAATACAGAGTTAAAAAACCCGCCGGAGGCATTATGTTTCTGGGTTGTATTTTTAGCCATCCCATTCTCCACTGTGACCTCATGTCGGTCCCATTCTTGCATTCTTGTGAACGTGATAGCCCAGGATTGCCTTGAGGGAATGTCTTAAAAAATTTGGCACGATAGCTCACTTAACCTCAAGGATAAACTGATTAGATCAAGGTCAAGGTCACTGTGACCTCACAAAACACAGTTTTGGCCCTAACTCAAGAATTCAGGTGCTAATTATGATAAAAGACACTTAATACCTTTTATTAAATTCCTTCAAAATCTTCACTACATATATTATATAAATCTGGGCAGGCATGGATGTAAACTGTCTAAAAATATTAATATAATTAAATTAATTTAACTCAATTGAATTTAATTGAGTAAATTTAGTATATATATTAAATTTATTTAATTAAATCTAATTTGATTTAATTTAATAATATATATTTACATTAATGTAATGCAATATAATCAATTAGATGTAATCTAACTACTCTACCACATGGGCCTGAATACCCTGAGCAGCAGGTCGCCGATTCGACTCCTGACTGACCACACCATTTTTTAGCATGTCATTCCCCTACTTTCTTTCCCAACATTTCCTGTCTCACATTTGATTGATTTAATACAGATTAATTAATTTCATTCGATATAATAAAAGGTTTAATTAATTTATTGTGTAAATTCAGTTTAATTTAGAATGTTTAGTTGTCAATGTAATTTAGTTCACTACATTTAATCAAAAAATTAACGCCTTTTATTAAATTCCAGAGTCTGGACAGACATGATTGTAAACTGCAACTTGCAAAGAACCGAAGGCCAATAAATAAAAATAGTTCTTTATTTTTCTGTCCATCTTTATGTTTGTTTTCATGTGTGTGTTTATAGGTGCTCCCGTTCCCCAGCCAGGTGGTTTATAACCGCGTGGGGAAGTGTGGCAGCCGGACAGTGGTCATCTTACTGAGGTTACTGGCTGAGAAACACCAGTTCAACTTGGTCTCCTCTGACATCCACAATAAAACACGCCTCACAAAACATGAACAGGTAAGGTTAATGAGATGACTGGATGGATTTAAAGGTTTAATCAAGGTGGGAATAAGGTCTAATTTATGATCTTTTGTCATGTCATGTAAATGAATTAATAAATTTGCAGTTAATTCCATAGAAAACTCCCAACAGCAAAGTCCTCTTGTTTATTTTTATTTTATTTTAATTTCCTTGCCCACAGTTACAGCCTCTTTCATTATTTCAGATATTTTTATATGAGGGATTTAAAGCAGAAATGCATATCTGACAGTAATACTGGGCAGGCAACAGTAGATAGAGGAAAACCTAAAATCTGAAAATGAAAATATGTTTTCATACTTGGCAAAACAATCTCTATCAAGTTCCATTTAGTAGCTGTTCTGGAGCTTTTGAACACATCATACTTTGTTAATCAGATCATGGAGTTTGCCCAGATCCTGGAAATGTTTGGACCCCTGTGGGACCCAGTGGTCTTCAGATCCCACTTCTAAAGCCAGTGCTTTATACATTAATCATCTGTAAATAAATACTATAATAAAGTCCAGCCACGACCTAAATTCAGTTCATTCATTCTTTCATTTAAACACAGCAATTCAAAGCAGCTGACTGTTGTCAAATCCTTAGAGAAAGGTAACACTTATGTATGAGGGGAAAAAACTTAATTTATTTGTATTGTGCACTTAACTATGTGGTCACAGTGAACACAACAGCAGCAGGCGCTTATTCTGTGTTTGTTTTTTCATTCAGTGTGAAAAAAGTCTGAAGGATAGTGAAGCTGCTTTTATTATTTCTTGGAATATCTTGAGGACATGAGTGTTGGCTTTACAGAGGGAAAACTGCTTTCGTTTAAAAAACCGCAGACTTTTGAGACACTAAGAAGTGCTGGCCTGTGCCAGTGAGAATGCCAATGCAAATGCTAATGTGCATAAAGCATGTCTAAATGGCTCATTTTAGCAATTGAACACACATAATCTTTCTCTTCTTACTCTTTCCACTAAACACATAGATGTTTTATATTCATAACATAAACAAATAAATAATGCAAACTAATTATTTTCCAACTGCATTCATAAAGGATTCATTGGGCACCAAGGGCGTAGATTTGCATATGGACAGTAGGGACATGCCCCTACCAATATTTTGGGAGGACAGAATTGTCCCTACCAATATTTGAGTGAACTCATTCACACTAGCAGGAGTAAACATAAAATGCTGGATATATCAGTGTGTGGTGAATTTCTGTCAAAAAAACCAACGAAAATGTCACCATGAATCCTATGACTTTTTTTTTTTGTCTTACTATTTTATGATTTTTTATGCCTTGCAATACTATGGTGTTTTTATGCCTCGCTATACAAAAGAAAACTTTCATTATACTATACTATGTCTTTTTTATGGGGCGGCATGGTCATGCAGTGGTTAGAACCATTGTCCAACAGTGACAAGGTTCTAAGTTCAAACCCCCGGGCCTTTGGCCTTTCTGTGTGGAGTTTGACTGTTCTCCCTGAGCCTGCGTGCTTTCTTTCCAGTTACTCCAATCCAAAGACATGCACATTAGGTTAACTGGCGACTCTAATGCATTAACTTTTTATACCATACTATCCTATGGCATTTTTTATACTTTACTATACTATGACTTTTTTATGCCTTACTGTCCTACTGTGGTAGGGGTTAGAACTGTTGCCTCACACTGAGAAGGTTCTCATTTCGAAACATGCTCCTAGGGCCTTTCTGTGAAGAGATGGCATTTTCTCTCTGTGCCTGCATTGGTTCTCTCTGGATACTCCAACTTCCTTCTGCAATCCAAAGCCATGCTCATTAGGTTAATTAGCGACTGTAATGTCTGACTATACTGTGACATCTTTATACCTTTCTCTACTGTGACGTTTTAATGCCTGACTATCGTAAGGCCTTACTATAGTAAAGCATTAAAAGTCATAATATAGTAAGGCAGCCTATGACTTTATGCTTTACTACACTATGACATTTTTATGCCTTAATATACTACAACTTTTTATGCCTTACTATAGTATGGCTTTTTTTAAGCCTTACTATATTATGACGTTTTATGCCTCACTATACTGTCTTCATGGGGTGAAAGGTGGGTGCAGTGGTTAGAACTGTCGTCCCAAAGTGAGAAGGTTCTGAGTTCAAACCTCAGGCCTGGGCCATTTCTGTATGGAGGTTGTATGTTGTCTCTCTACCTGCGTGGCTACTGATGTTTTTATGCTTTGCTATACTATGAAGTTTTTATGCCTTACTATACTATGACTTTTGTATACCATCCTATATTATGACTTTTTATGCCTAACTATAAGGTGAAATTTTGTGCCTTACTACACTGCGACTTTCTTTGCCTAACTATGCTATGACTTTTTATGCGTTACTATACTATGAAGTTTTTATGCCTTTTAATGCCTTTTTATGCCGTACTTTACTATGACCTTTTTATGACTTTTTATGCCATACTATATTATGATGTTTTTATTATTTATTATGCCTTGCAATACTGTGACGTATTTATGACTTTTTATGCCTGACTATACTTTGACATATTTATGACTTTTTATGCCTCAGTATCGTATGACATTTTTATGCCATTTCAGCCTTATTATACTATGACGTTTTTTTGACTTTTTATGCCTTACTATACTATGATGTTTTTATGACTTTTTATGCCTTACTATACTATGACTTTTTATGCCTTACTATACTATGACTTTTCATGGCTTACTATACTATGATGTTTTTATGCCTTACTATAATATGACGTTTTTATGCCTTTTATGCCTTACTTTACTATGACGTTTTTATGCCTTAATATACTATGACATATTTATGCCTTTTTAGACCTGAGTATACTATGGCATTTATGTGACTTTTGTTGCCTAAATATGCTATTACCTTTTTGTAAGTTTTTATACCATACTATACTATGACATTTTTATGATTTTTTATGCCTTGCAATACTATGACATTTTTATGACTTTTCAGCCTTACTATACTATGACGTTTTTGTGAATTTTCATGCCTTACTATACTATGATGTTTTTATGCCTTACTATACTGTGACGTTTTCATGCCTTACTATCCTTTGACTTTTTTATGCCTTACTATTCTATGATGTTTTTATGATTTTTTATGCCTTGCAATACTATGATATTTTTATGATTTTTTATGCCTTGCAATACTATGATATTTTTATGCCTTTTATGCCTTACTTTATTATGACATTTTTATGACTTTTTATGCCTTACTATAATATGACGTTTTTATGATTTTTTATGCCTTGCAATACTATGACATTTTTATGACTTTTCAGCCTTACTAAACTATGACGTTTTGATGACTTTTTATGACTTACTAAACTATGACGTTTTTATGACTTACTATACTATGACTTTTTATGTCATACTATACTATGACTTTTTTTTATGACTTTTTATGCCTTACTATAATATGACGTTTTTATGATTTTTCATGCCTTACTATACTATGACGTTTTTATCCCTTACTGTACTGTAACTTTTTATGCATTATTATACTATAATTTTTTTATGACTTTTTATGACTTACTATACTATGATGTTTTTTTATGCCTTTTCGGCCTTACTATACTATGACGTTTTTATGACTTTTTATGCCTTACTATACTATGATATTTTTATTACTTTTTATGCCTTACTATACTATGACGTTTTAATGCCTTACTATACTACGACTTTTCATGCCTTTTATGCCTTACCATACTATGACGTTTTTATGCCTTTTTAGACCTGAGTATACTATGGCATTTACATGACTATGACGTTTTTATGATTTTTTATGCCTTGCAATACTGTGACATTTTTATGACTTTTCAGCCTTACTATACTATCACGTTTTTTGTCTTTTTATGCATTACTATGCTATGACGTTTTTATGACTTTTCATGCCTTACTATAATATGACGTTTTTATGCATTTTAGGCCTTACTTTATTTTGACATTTTTATGACTTTTTATGCCTTACTATACTATGACTTTTTATGCCTTACTATACTATGACTTTTGATGGCTTACTATACTATGATGTTTTTATGCCTTACTATAATATGACGTTTTTATGCCTTTTATGCATTACTATACTATGACGTTTTTATCCCTTACTGTACTGTAACTTTTTATGCATTATTATACTATAATTTTTTTATGACTTTTCATGCCTTATTATAATACGACGTTTTTATGATTTTTATGCCTAACTATACTATGATGTTTTTATCCCTTACTATACTGTGACTTTTTATGCCTTATTATACTATGACGTTTTTATGACTTTTTATGACTTACTTTACTATGACGTTTTTTATGACTTTTTATGCCTTACTATACTATGACCTTTTTATGCCTTACTATCCCATGATTTTTTACGCCTTAGTATGATATGACATTTTTATGCCTTTTCAGCCTTACTATACTATGTCGTTTTTATGACTTTTTTTGCTTACTATACTATGATATTTTTATCCCTTACTATACTGTGACTTTTTATGCATTATTATACTATGACGTTTTTTATGACTTTTTATGCCTTACTATACTATGACGTTTTTATGCCTTACTATACCATGATTTTTTACGCCTTAGTATCATATGGCATTTTTATGCCTTTTCAGCCATACTATACTATGACATTTTTATGCCTTACTATACTATGAAGTTTTTATGCCTTACTATACTATGAGGTTTTCATGATTTTTTGTGCCTTACTATACTATGATATTTTTATGACTTTTTATACCATGATTTACTATAATATAATGTTTTTTATGACATTTTATGCCTTACTATACTATGACGTTTTTATGCCTTACTATACCATGATTTTTTCAGCCTTAGTATCATATGACATTTTTATGCCTTTTCAGCCTTACTATACTATGACGTTTTTATGACTTTTTATGCCTTACTATACTGTGATATTTTTATGACTTTTTATGACTTACTATAATATG
>NW_019524879.1:0-1994 GCF_002814215.2 Seriola lalandi dorsalis | reverse complement strand
CTTACTATACTATAATGTTTTTATGCCTTACTATACTATGACATTTTTATGCCTTTTATGCCTTACCATACTATGACGTTTTTATTACTTTTAATGCCTCATTATACTATGATGTTTTTATCCCTTACTATACTGTGACTTTTTATGCCTTATTATACTATGACGTTTTTTATGACTTTTTATCCCTTACTATACTGTGACTTTTTATGCCTTACTATACCATGATTTTTTCAGCCTTAGTATCATATGACATTTTTATGGATTTTCAGCCTTACTATACTATGACGTTTTTATGACATTTTTATGCCTTACTATACTATGATATTTTTATCCCTTACTATACTGTGACTTTTTATGCCTTACTATACCATGATTTTTTCAGCCTTAGTATCATATGACATTTTTATGCCTTTTCAGCCTTACTATACTATGACGTTTTTATGACATTTTATGCCTCTGCTATACTATGACTTTTCATGCCTTACTATACTGTGACTTTTCATGCCTTACTATACTATGACGTTTTTATGACTTTTTATGCCTTACTATACTATGACTTTTTTATCCCTTACTATACTGTGACTTTTTATGCCTTATTATACTATGATGTTTTTTATGACTTTTTATGCCTTACTATACTATGACGTTTTATGCCTTACTATACCATGACTTTTTATGCCTTACTATACCATGACTTTTTATGCATTAGTATCATATGACATTTTTATGCCTTACTATGATATGACGTTTTATGACTTTTTATGCCTTACTATTTTATGACTTTTTATGCCTTACTGTACTATGACGTTTTTATGACTTTTTATGCCATACTATTCTATGACTTTTTATTCCTCACTGTACTTTCACGTTCCCTGATGTGTGCCAGGGGATGAGGAGAAGTAACAAATAGAGAAAAACATTTTGGGAGGAAAGAAAGATAAGGAGGCAAAAGAAAAGTGTCAGGAAAACATTACTTTTATTATTAAACACAACAAGACCTTGCAAAAAAAACAACTAAAAGCATTGGTTTTTAAACAACAAGGGTTTTATTAACAAACAAAGTACAAATGAATGCTCAGTCAAACTCAAAAAGCACCCTCCTTCATGCAAGGAGTATCAAACATGCAAGAAACAGGCATCCACGGTCTGGCCCCCTGGCTTCGAATCAGCTCTGTCCCTCCAATATGACACCTTCCTGTAATCAGCAAATAGACGCAACTCTGTGCAGCTCATCTTCGTCACTGGAGGACGCTCTTCACCTGGAGAAAGAGAGCAATACAGGACACGACCACTGGGGTCGTAACAATACAATAACATTTTTATGACTTTTTTTGCCATACTATAGTATGACATTTTTATGACTCATTATGCCTTACTATACTATGACATTTTTATGCCTTACAATACCATGACTTTTTTTGCCTTACTATACATGACGTTTTTATTCCATCCTTATACTATTACGTTTTTATGACATACTTTTTTGCCTTACTATACTATGATGTTTTTATCCCTTACTAAACTGTGACTTTTTATGCCTTATTATACTATGACGTTTTTATGACTTTTTATGACTTACTATATTATCAATTTTTATGACTTATTATGCCATCCTATACTATGATGTTTTTATTAGTTTTTACCTTACTTTACTATGTCGTTTTTATAACTTTATTTGCCTTACTATACTATGACGTTTTCATGCCATCCTATACTATGACGTTTTTATGCTGTACTATACTGAGACGTTTTTATTCCATCCTTATACTATTACGTTTTTATGACATACTTTTTTGCCTTACTATACTATGTCATTTTTATAATTTTTTTGCCTTACTATAATATGTCGTTTTTATAACTTTTTTGCCCTACTATACTATGACGTTTTTATGCCATCCTATACTATGACGTTTTTATGCCTTACTATACCATTATTTTTTACGCCTTAGTATCATATGATGGTTTTATGACTTTTTATGCCTTACTATACTATG
>NW_019524878.1:934799-938440 GCF_002814215.2 Seriola lalandi dorsalis | reverse complement strand
TATACTGGGACGTTTTGTGCCTGACTATACTATGACGTTTTTTGCCATTTTTATGCCTTATTATACTATGACGTTTTTTGAAATTTTATGCCATACTATACTATGACTTTTTATGCCTTACTATACTATGACTTTATATTTCTTTCTATACTATGACGTTTTTATGACTTTTTAAGCCTTACTATACTATGATGTTTTTATGACTTTTTATGCCTTACTATACTATGACTTTTTATGCCTTACAATATTATGACTTTTTGAAGACTTTTTATGCCTTACTATACTATGACTTTTTATGCCTTAATATACTATGACGTTTTTATGACTTTTTACGCCTTGATATACTATGAGCTTTATGCCTTACTATACTATGACGTTTTTATGACTTTTTACGCCTTGATATACTATGAGCTTTATGCCTTACTATACTATGACGTTTTTGTGACTTTTTATGCCTTACTATACTATGACATTTTTATGACTTTTTATGCCTTACTATACTATGACTTTATATGCCTTACTATACTATGACATTTTTATGACTTTTTACGCCTTGATATACTATGAGCTTTATGCCTTACTATACTATGACGTTTTTGTGACTTTTTATGCCTTACTATACTATGATGTTTTTATGACTTTTTATGCCTTACTATACTATGATGTTTTTATGACTTTTTATGCCTTACTAAACTATGACTTTTTATGATTTTTCATGCCTTACTATAATATGACTTTATATGCCTTACTATATCATGTCGTTTATTATGACTTTTTATGCCTTACTATACTATGACTTTTTATGCCCTGTTATACTATGTCGTTTTTGTGACTTTTTATGACTTACTATACTATGACTTTTTATGCCTTACAATACCATGACTTTTTATGCCTTACTATACTATGACATTTTTGTGACTTTTTATGCCTTACTATACTATGACGTTTTTATTACTTTTTATTCCTTACTATACTATGACTTTTTATGTCTTGCTTTACTATGTTAGTTTTTATGACTTTTTATGCCTTACTATACTATGACGTTATATGCCTTACTATACCAAGTCGTTTTTATGACTTTTTATGCCTTACTATACCATGACTTTATATGTCTCACTATACTATGTCGTTTTTATGACTTTTTATGCCTTACAATAATACGATATTTTTATGACTTTTTATGCCTTACTATACAATGACGTTTTTATGACTTTTTATGCCTTACTATACTATGACGTTTTTATGACTTTTCATGCCTTACTATACAATGACGTTTTTATGACTTTTTATGCCTTACTATACTATGACTTTTTATGCCTTACTATACTATGACTTTATATGCCTTACTATACAATGACGTTTTTATGACTTTTTTATGCCTTACTATACTATGACTTTATATGCCTTACTATACTATGACGTTTTTATGACTTTTTAATGCATTACTAAACTATGACTTTTTATGACTTTTTATGCCTTACTATACTATGACATTTTTATGACTTTTTATGCCTTACTATACTATGACTTTTTATGCCTTACTATACTATGACTTTATATGCCTTACTATACTATGACTTTTTATGCCTTATTATACTATGTCGTTTTTATGACTTTCTATGCCTTACTATACTATGACTTTTTATGACTTTTCATGCCTTACTATAATATGACTTTATATGCCCTACTATATCATGTCGTTTATTATGACTTTTTATGCCTTACTATACTATGAGTTTTTATGCCTTGTTATACTATGTCGTTTTTGTGACTTTTTATGACTTACTATACTATGACTTTTTATGCCTTACAATACCATGACTTTTTATGCCTTACTATACTATGACATTTTTGTGACTTTTTATGCCTTACTATACTATGACGTTTTTATTACTTTTTATTCCTTACTATACTATGACTTTTTATGCCTTGCTTTACTATGTTAGTTTTTATGACTTTTTATGCCTTATTATAATATGACTTTATATGCCTTACTATACGATGATGTTTTTATGACTTTTTATGCCTTCCTATACTATGACGTTTTTATGACGTTTTTATGCTTTACTATACTATGACTTTTTATGACTTTTCATGCCTTACTATACTATGGATTTTTATGCCTTACTATACCATGACTTTTTATGCCTTACTATACCATGTCGTTTTTATGACTTTTTATGCCTTAATATACTATGACTTTATATGCCTTACTATACTATGACGTTTTTATGACTTTTTATGCCTTACTATACTATGTCGTTTTTATGACTTTTATATGCCTTAACTATACTATGACATTTTTATGACTTTTTATGCCTTACTATACTATATCTTTATATGCCTTACTATACTATGTCGTTTTTATGACTTTTTATGCCTTACTATACTATGACATTTCATGCCTTACTATACTATGACTTTTTATGCATTTCTGTACTATGACGTTTTTATGACTTTTTATGCCTTACTATAACATGTCGTTTTTATGACTTTCTATGCCTTACTATACTATGACTTTTTATGCCTTACTATACTATGACGTTTTTATGACTTTTTATGCCTTACTATACTCTCCCTTTTTTGCCTTACTATACTATGACTTTTTTATGACTTTTTATGCCTTACTATACTATGAATTTATATGTCTTTACTATACCATGTCGTTTTTATAACTTTTTATGCCTTACTATACTATGACTTTTTATGCCTTGCTATACTATGTCGTTTTTATGACTTTCTATGCCTTACTATATTATGACTTTATATGCCTTTCAATACTATGACTTTTTATGCCTTACTATACTATGACTTTCTATGCCTTACTATACTATGACCTTTTTTTATGACTTTTTATGCCTTACTATACTATGTCGTTTTTATGACTTTCTATGCCTTACTATACTATAACATTTTTATGACTTTTTATGCCTTACTATACTTTGTCGTTTTTATGACTTTTTATGCCTTACTATACTATGACTTTTTATGTCTTACTATACTATGACATTTTTATGACTTTTTATGCCTTACTATAATATGACTTTATATGCCTTACTATACTATGTCGTTTTTATGACTTTTTATGCCTTACTATACTATGACTTTTTATGCCTTACTATACTATGACGTTTTTATGACTTTTTATGCCTTACTATACTCTCCCTTTTTTGCCTTACTATACTTTGTCGTTTTTATGACTTTCTATGCCTTACTATACTATGAATTTATATGCCTTACTATACCATGTCGTTTTTATGACTTTTTATGCCTTACTATACTATGACTTTTTATGCCTTGCTATACTATGTCGTTTTTATGTATTTCTATGCCTTACTATATTATGACTTTATATGCCTTACTATACTATGACTTTTTATGCCTTACTATACCATGACTTTATATGCCTTACTATACTATCACCTTTTTTTATGACTTTTTATGCCTTACTATACTATGTCATTTTTATGACTTTCTATGCCTTACTATACTATGACATTTTTATGACTTTTTATGCCTTACTATAAAATGACTTTATATGCCTTACTATACTATGTCGTTTTTATGACTTTTTATGCCTTACTATACTATGACTTTTTATGCCTTACTATACTATGACATTTTATGACTTTTTATGCCTT
>NW_019524878.1:885858-934779 GCF_002814215.2 Seriola lalandi dorsalis | reverse complement strand
TTTATGCCTTACTATACTATGACATTTTTATGACTTTTTATGCCTTACTATACTATGACTTTTTATGACTTTTTATGCCTTACTATACTATGACGTTTTTCATGACTTTTTATGCCTTACTATACTATGACTTTTTATGACTTTTTATGCCTTATTATACTATGACTTTATATGCCTTACTATACGATGATGTTTTTATGACTTCTTATGCCTTCCTATACTATGACGTTTTTATGACGTTTTTATGCCTTACTATACTATGACTTTTTATGACTTTTCATGCCTTACTATACTATGGATTTTTATGCCTTACTATACCATGACTTTTTATGCCTTACTATACTATGTCGTTTTTATGACTTTTTATGACTTAATATACTATGACTTGCTATGCCTTACTATAATATGACGTTTTTATGACTTTTCATGCCTTACTATAATATGACGTTTTTATGACTTTTTATGCCTTACTATACTATGACGTTTTTATGACTTACTATAATATGACGTTTTTATCACTTTTTATTCCTTACTATACTATGACTTTTTATGCCTTACTATACTATGACTTTATATGCCTTACTATACTATGACGTTTTTTTATGACTTTTTATGCCTTACTATACTATGTCGTTTTTATGACTTTCTATGCCTTACTATACTATGACATTTTCATGACTTTTTATGCCTTACTATACTATATCTTTATATGCCTTACTATACTATGTCGTTTTTATGACTTTTTA
This sequence comes from Seriola lalandi dorsalis, assembly GCF_002814215.2. Taxonomy (NCBI): domain Eukaryota; kingdom Metazoa; phylum Chordata; class Actinopteri; order Carangiformes; family Carangidae; genus Seriola; species Seriola lalandi. The sequence goes on along the minus strand of NW_019524878.1, from coordinate 934,033 downwards.
TGCCTTACTATACTATGACTTTTTATGCCTTACTATACTATGAATTTATATGCCTTTACTATAACATGTCGTTTTTATAACTTTTTATGCCTTACTATACTATGACTTTTTATGCCTTGCTATACTATGTCGTTTTTATGACTTTCTATGCCTTACTATATTATGACTTTATATGCCTTTCTATACTATGACTTTTTATGCCTTACTATACTATGACTTTCTATGCCTTACTATACTATGACCTTTTTTTATGACTTTTTATGCCTTACTATACTCTGTCGCTTTATGACTTTCTATGCCTTACTATACTATGACATTTTTATGACTTTTTATGCCTTACTATACTATGTCGTTTTTATTACTTTTTATGCCTTACTATACTCTGACTTTTTATGTCTTACTATACTATGACATTTTTATGACTTTTTATGCCTTACTATACTATGACTTTATATGCCTTACTATACTATGTTGTTTTTATGACTTTTTATGCCTTACTATACTATGACTTTTTATGCCTTACTATACTATGACTTTATATGCCTTACTATACTATCACCTTTTTTTATGACTTTTTATGCCTTACTATACTATGTCGTTTTTATGACTTTCTACGCCTTACTATACTATGACATTTTTATGACTTTTTATGCCTTACTATACTATGACTTTATATGCCTTACTATACTATGTCGTTTTTATGACTTTTTATGCCTTACTATACTATGACTTTTTATTCCTTACTATACTATGACATTTTATGACTTTTTATGCCTTACTATACTATGACATTTTATGCCTTACTATACTATGACTTTTTATGCCTTACTATACTATGACGATTTTATGACTTTTTATGCCTTACTATACTATGACTTTATATGCCTTACTATATTATGTCGTTTTTATGACTTTTTATGCCTTTTTATACTATGACTTTTTATGCCTTACTATACTATGACATTTTATGACTTTTTATGCCTTACTATACTATGACATTTTATGCCTTACTATACTATGACATTTTTATGACTTTTTATGCCTTACTATACTATGACTTTTCATGCCTTACTATAGTATGAATTTATATGCCTTACTATACCATGTCGTTTTTATGACTTTTTATGCCTTACTATACTATGACTTTTTATCCCTTTCTGTACTATGTCGTTTTTATGACTTTCTATGCCTTACTATATTATGACTTTATATGCCTTACTATACTATGACTTTTTATGCCTTACTATACTATGACGTTTTTTTATGACTTTTTATGCCTTACTATACTATGTCGTTTTTTTTACTTTTCATGCCTCACTATACTATGATGTTTTTACAATATTTTTTATGCCTTACTATACTATGTAGTTTTCATGACCTTTTCGATACCTCAATATACTATTTTTTTTTTAAAAGTTTTTATACTCAACTACATTGTGATATTATGATGTTTTTTTTATCACTTTTTCATGCCTTACTATACTTTGACGTTTGTTTGACATTTTCCATGATTTATAATACAATATATCTTTTTTTGAAATTTTTCTGCCTAACTATACTATGAATTTTTATTGCGTTACTATACTATTACTTTTTCTTAACTCAGTATAGTATGATTTTTTTTCAATGCCTTAGTATACTAGTAGGCTTACTCTTTTTTTTTTTTTACCGTAACATACTATGACTTTTTATGCCTTATGAATAATCTACATTGAAGGTGGTGGCGTTAGCTCATGGAACATCTAATGTGGACTGCACATTCAAACACAGGATCCAGAAGCCTTCTAATGATTTATTTCCACAGGTCAGGATCAGGTCATTCGTTTACATGATGAATGGTTGGATGGACAGATGGATGATTTTCTCTACATGAGATCAAACACATAAAGACAAAATAAATACAGGCACATCAACCAGTCAACAGTAAAAGGCAAATCAAATAACTGCTATAATTTTAACCAACATAAAATACAAGGTTCATTCAATTCATGTTCTTCCTGTGCCTGTATGGGTTCTCTGGGTACTTCGGCTTCCTCCCACTGTTCAAAGACATGCACATTAGGTTAATTGGTGACTCTAACGCCTTAAATTTTATGACATTTTTATGCCTTACAATACTCAACGTTTATTTTGCTTTCGCATAGTATGACTTATTTTTTCCAAACAATACTATGACTTTATGCCTTACTATACTACGACGTTTCTATGCCTTAATATTGTGTGCCGTTATTTTTATGTCTTAAAAAACACCATATGCCTGAATATACTATGACTTTTTTATTCATTACTATACTATAATGTTTCTTGATACATATATAAATATTATTATGACATATATACATCCTCTGGATATATGAAGTTATAAATTTATGACATATATGAAATACTCATAGTAAAATACAACTTCATTGACTTCAAAAACAACATGCTTATTAAAATTCTATGTTTGTATATGATTTTGTTAATAATTTCTTACTTTCTCTTCATACATGTCTATTTTTTATATTTACATATGTAATATGAACATATACTGACAGGCTTTAGGAAGGATATATATTTTTGTAACATATGTCTATAAACAGACATACTAAAGTACATGTTTCTTTCAGGTAGACATATTTTTTAAATGGGGAGCTGCAGCAGGTGAATATGGCTCCACCTGTGTAGTATCATTTATGAACATCAGAGGGAGCCATACTCAAAAAAATGCATGTATTTGCATTAACAGCCCTGATCATTCGTATTCCTTTGCTATTAAGATGATGGAATCATCTCACCTAAATTTGATGAATTGCACATTTACCTTACATTAAATAAGTTTTTTTTAACCCAACAGGACACCAAGATGAATTATAATGTGCAGGGGACTCCTGTGTCACATGTCAAACCATTTTTTGTGACAGCACATGTTTGGGTTTGTCAGACTTGCTTTGTGTCTGCTTTGTCACTGTGATTGTGGTAAAACCCAAAACCTTTACCAGCCTGCAAGACAGACAGATGCGATGACCTCACAGGAAGTGAGATCAAAGATAAGAAAAGCATTCAGCGTTGTGTCACATCCCAGACGCAGCACCGACAGTCCACTTTATCCAAATCTAGTACACTGCATGCTCTGAATGTGTGTGGACAAGCTGCTGTGAGTAATACCGTGTGTTTATGTCTGCTATGAGCCCACGCGCACACACATGCATTAGTGAGTTTTCACATTCCCAGATGGTTTTCTAAGCAGTTATTTTACCAACAAACCCGTCCTTAGCCATCACTCTGATCCGAGGTTACAGCACACAAACAGACTAATGGTGCCTGGTGGGGATAAACACTTGCCATTAATGTAATATGCACTCACACACACACACACACACACACACACACACACACACACACACACACACACACACACACAACAAAACACTTAATGCAGATAAATAAATAGAAAAATCCTTGTATGAGTTTTATCAACTACATTCTGGCCTGAAATAGTTGACAGAGTAGATTATGGGGTCAAGACACTATATGAGAACTCTGCAGGATTTCCCTCAGCTCTAAAACATTCAGCTGCGTGGGGATTATGAAGATGAAACTGTATAACAATGCACACTGCAGCGTAACACTGCTGAGTAAGAGCTTCATCTGTGCTTTTAGCTTCAGTCTGTGGTTCTTCTTGGCTTGTAACCTGGACTCATTACTTCTGATTTTGGTGTAGAACAACAACACAATGCAGAGCTGCTGCAACATGTGGTTAATTCTGTAATGATATAACAAGAGTATGAGATTGTCCTGTGAGGGTTGGTTGATGATCAAACATGTTAAGTGCAGAAACCCAGGGGGAAATGTGGCTCTATGAATATAGACGGAGTAGCACTGCTCAAAACAAAACATGAAGTTCAGACTTTACTTCTTGTGCTGACTAAGATTTTGTTGGTGTAGCTGCATTAAATCTCATTTAGTAGCACTTATCAATGTTGAAGTCTAAACACTCTTGACCTTTAACCTTGAGGACACACCACCAGGAGGAGCAAGCTGCTGATAACTTGGGCAAACCAACAAAAGGTGTTTTTTCCATCGAGAGCCTTCAGCTTCAGTTCTCCATGTTTGTGGAACTACACAGTGGAGTATATGAATGCTATTCTTGGTGTGATAATGGTGATAGAGCAGAGATGTTCAGTCTGTGCAACATGGACACATAAATTTTAATTAATTGATTCAAATTATGCAGTCAGCATGAGGCTGCCTTCAGCTCAAACTCAACAGATACTGCATATCTTAGTACATGATTCCCTGTGTGTTTATGTGTGTGTGTGTGTGTGTGTGTGTGTGTGTGTGTGTGTGTGTTAGTGACAGAGAGACAGGCGAATGGAGAGGCAGGGAGGCGTTTCCCAGCTGTTACAGCCCCCTCCTGTTCTGTCCCACGCAGCAGAGCAGCTTGTCCTGTCACAAGGACGCACCTCTCCTCCTCTCCTCTCCTCTCCTCTCCGGAGCAGCGCGCAGGGCTGAGATCAATCTGCCGGGCAGAGAGGGATGAGGTCCCGGCAGGCAGCCTGGGAGCAGACCACTGAGAAAATAAATGGATGTAATATTTCAACGCTGATGGTTCTTCAAGGCCTATCGGGGTTATATGTTGGGACTTGTGAGTGTATCTAAAGTGGGAACTTCAGAAAGCAGCGACGGAGCACAGAGTTTGTTTTTGGATCATTCTTTTCCCGATCGTTATGTTTAAATTAACAACAAACGTGGTCAGAAATCTAAAGACTAGTTTTGTCTTTTTTACTTTCTGAGTGTCCACCGGCAGACTGACTTACAGGCTTCCCTGAAATAACTTTTTTCTCTCGGAGTTGAGCCGGAGATGGATCCAGAGGAGGGGAAGATCTCGGTGTGGGTATGCCGGGAGGAGAAGCTGGTATCCGGGCTCACAAAGCGAACCACCTGCGCCGACGTGGTCAAAGTCCTGCTGGAGGACCAGAACCTGCAGCAGGGCACCTCGGCCGCGATGCTGTCCGGCTCCCCCCAGTCCTACTGCGTGGTGGAGAAATGGAGGGGCTTCGAGAGGATTTTACCGAACAAGACTAAAATCCTCCGGCTGTGGAGCGCCTGGGGAGACGAGCAGGAGAATGTCCGCTTTGTCCTGGTCAAAAACGAGGCATCGCTGCCCAACAATGGGCCCCGCAGCGCCGAGGCCCGGGTGGTCCAGAGCCGAGAGAGCGGCGGTCCGGGTGGCGTGCTCAAGGGCACCGCCAGGACCTGCTGGACCGCAGCGGCCGCTGCCGCCAACCTGTCCCAGGAGAAGCAGAGGCGGATAGTCAGGAAGGCTTTCAGGAAGTTGGATAAGATGAACAAAAAGAAAGAGCAGACAGTTTGTAAAGATAAGTGTTCTGTGGAGAAGATGGAGACGCTGGTCCACCTGGTGATCTCCCAGGACCACACGATCCGCCAGCAGATCCAGAGGATCAAGGAGCTGGACCGGGAGATCGAGCGCTGCGAGGCGAAGGTGCACTTCGACCGCATCAAGAGACACGGGGTGAACTATGTGCAGGACACATACATGGTGGACGCCTCAGTGGAGGCTCCTGCCTCGTCGGACTGTAAGCGCAAAGCGGAACGGCAGGACGCGCGATGTACCGCGGAGGCGCTCGCGCAGTTTGAGGAGTACGCGCGTCGTTGCGAGGAGGTGATCCGGCTGCAGGAGGAGCTGACCGAGCGCGAGGCGCTCGTGGAGAGCATCACCGGGGAGATCCAGGAGGAACTCAACCGGCGGTGGATGAAGCGGCGGCGCGAGGAGAAAGGAGTGGAGGCGGCAAAGGACACAGACAGTGTCGCGGAGGAGACGTGCCTTGCCGCATCTGCCGCTCCAGATGTGGAACCAGATGTTGAGAGTCTGTCTGAGAACGAAGTCACGCTGGAGGAGGAGAGGATCAAAACCCAGCTGGACACCAGTCTGTACATTGGCCTGCGGCTGAAGACAGACCTGGATGCCATCAGGGGGGACTTGGACCTGAGTCTGGCACTCTGGGAGACCAAGGAGAGTGAACTGCTGGACCTGTTGGCCAAAGTTGAGACCATGGAGATAGAGCAGGTTAACAACAAGGGGACTGATGATGATAAGGAAGAGCTGGGTGCAGTGAGTGTTGAGACTGAGTCTGCATCGTCAGAGAAGAGCGGCGGCTGGGTGGAGCAGGCCAGAGGTCTCTCCAAGTCCTGCAACACAAACGACGAGGACTCGGACACGGGCCTGAGCTCCATGCACAGCCAGGACTCTGACAACCCACCTGTGTGCGAGTCGCTGGTATAGACTCACTTTGTTTGGAAGCAATTCAAAGCCACAAACTCAGGGGCAGAGAAATCAGTGTTGGCAATACTGGGAGACGGTCTTCCTACTCTAAGCGCACCTCAGTATGGACACTGTAATTCTATAGCAATAATTTCTATATGTAGTCGTTGCACAATAAGCTAGGAGGGACAGCATGCTTAGAGGTTTGATAGGCTTTGCTGCTCCATAGCTGACCTTTGACCTCCATGAGGAGGTCAACAAAGTACCACTTATTAGGAGAAATAGCCTAGAAGAGTATTATAACAAGCCACTTACTATCTGTAGTCCTTAAACTAACGCTGAGGTATTGTTGATCACTGGTTTACAAAGAGTTAACAGCAGCTTGCAGTCTGATAACCTGCTGAAGCAACTGAAGGGTACAGTGTTGTTTCAAGGGCACACTGTACACAGGACTATTGGCCAGAAATGGACAGATTTCCTTTAAAAGGTCAACATCAAGTCTACCTTAATGCACAGTAAATTACAGTCTGCTATCCATCTCTATGTGGATTGACAGGACAGCTACAAACATGCTATCAAAGCTCTTTCAGTCAGACAAGAATCAGTTCTCTGTTGTCCCTTTAAAACAAGACTGACATTTATAGAAATCATAGCCACTCAAAACGACTACCAGAACTGCTTAGTATTCAGTATTTTATTGTGAATAGGAGCTGATGGACCACTTGATATTGTCCTCAGTATAAATGTAACGTCTGTCTCTCAAGCACAAAAAGTCATAATTATTTATGTTCTAGAGCCGTGCGGAGTATCATCTGCTGCTTTCTGTCTGTGCTCTGCCTGGTCTTTCACATGTTGGGTTTAAACATGAAACATTGAATTCCTATCTCAGCCTGTTAGTGGCTGGTTCTCGGTTGTTTAAAGGAATGGTTAAATAATTTGGGGGAGCTTATTCACTTTCATCTTCTCATCTGAGTCTTGGCAAAACAGTGAATATTTCGTTAAATGATGCTTCAGAGCAGTGGTTCCCAATGATTTTGGCTCATTCCCCTTTAAAGCAACACAAAGTCACATCAAAAGTTCCATATGTCTATGAGCTCTCTTTTTTGGTTTTTCTTTCATAAGTTGCTCTCTTGTGATTGATCTTGTGATTGCTCAGGTTTAACTTTTGACCACCTTTAGGGGTCATGACCCCCAAGGTGCGAGCCACTGGTTTAAAGCAGGGCACTTGCTTAATTAAAGGGGTACTCCAGCAAATTAGTATTTCACTTCCATAAAGGTGAGGGACTCGCAAGAGAAAAATTAAAGCTGAAGTCTTTAGTCCGAGATATCCTGAATCTTAGTTCATAGAGTGGGTTAAGCTCCAAAAACACTGTATCCTACATTTCCCATAATGCAATTTGATAGCATTTCTAATCAGACTCCCCCGCTTCCTAAATGGCTTCCTCTTTCAAATCTCACACTTCCAGATTTTTCTAACCCAGGGTTTCTATTAGAAAATAAAAAAGCTTTAGATAAACATCTGATAACCCCTATGATGTCATCAGGGTTACTTTTTCAAACTGTCACTCCCTTTAGAGCAACATAAGATGTTACACAGCTGTTTTCACAGGCAGATAAGTGTCTCTCACATCGACTGAAGTGAATTGTGTACAATTGGTGGAGTGTCCCTTTAAATCTGGGTTTTGACCATTGTTCTGGCTTTAGTGTGGCGGTTCTGATGGCGGCTTGTTTCCCTGAAAAGCATCTTATTCAACCAGCAAAGCAAAGTGGACGGACACAAGAAGCCTCTTGTTTATATCACTGTTTAAGTTAAGAAATTATTTGTTCCATTAGTAGAGAATAAGATAAGAGAAACTAACACACCGGGAACACAAACATGAGTCTGCACAATAGATACCCACGATCTACAGTTCGAATTCTATGTTTCTTGTCTCAGCAACAAATTTATGCAAACATCTTATGGAAAGCAAGATGAAATTTACATCGGAAGTCACATGTTTTTGGCCTCCATTGTATAATTCTCATTTCCAGTGCTGAGAAAAATGTGCTATTTACAAATACGCCCTTTTATCCGGCTCTAAACTGTTGGCAGGCCTGAATCTCTGAGTCCATCTGTGGGTACAAACACCTGTAACACTGGATGTTAAGATGCTTTTGGGAGAAACGACCCCATTAAGTAATCCCACAGCCCATGCATCTCTGAACGCTGTGACATTACGAGGAACTATTTTAAGCTCCAGTCCACTTTTTACATCCCGAAAATAGTTGCTGCAAAGTCGTATTAGCCGGTCTTCGTGGTGCTCTCTTCCAGGAACTGCACAGAGAAAATAAAGCAGAAGCAAAGCAGAGGACATTATTTTCAGATAATCCTTCGACTAAATCAATCACTGTATTTTTGTCGGGCTGTTGTGATGTCACATCTTGCTATGTTTGACTTTGTCCAACCGTAAAATGGTGAAAAGTAATACCCTTGTAACACCTAGAAGAGACTGATGATATTGTTTCTGTGGATTTAGCCGTTAGCTGCAGCCATATACCAAAATGACCTGTGTGTAGCTACTTCATGTCGCTCGATCAGCGACTGTTTTGGGCTTCATTGTCCGTGACATTCAGCAAAGCTTCTCCTAGATCAGCAACTCCGAGGCTACAGCAAGAGAAATCAGATGCACCGTGGCTGCATCGTGACACCAGTCAACACGTTATTACACATGACTGTTAGTGTTGAAATAAACAGCAAAACCTACCTGGCTCATAGTGTGGCTTTATTCAGTGTGACTTGCATGACATAAGAGTATTTTTATGTGTAAAGAGTGGAGTTAAGAGACGACTTCCCATTTCGGCTAAACATCTTTTCATGTATAGTTTCTGGAAGAATAAGATAGTCTTGCATACCTCTAGACTGCAGAGCCTGACAGTGAAAGGCGTGTGTGAATGTGAGTGTTTTTGTGTATGTGCATATTGCCTGTCCCGTCATACTAGTCATGCATATTTGTTTTTAATTGCTGCTTCCGAATCGCTCTTGCATGAACTCCTGCATTAATTATGACAGGATGAAACAGAGACCAGAATGTACAGAGCAACACTGTGCAGCTCAGGTTACCATTTAGTAACACATACCTTCACATGTTCATCCGGGGGGTGGGGGTGGGGTCTTTAAGGGTCAGTTCACCCATGTTACAAAAAACATATGTTCTCAACGTACCCTTACAGGTGTCTAGTTATGCATTTAGGTTTGGTTTTATTTGTCCAGGTTGTGAGATATCCATGTGAATTAATGGAGGTGAATGGAATCTAATTTGTGGCGTTCACAGCAAAGGTAAATGAAATTTTAGATATTCAACAGCAGCATCCCTTTTGAGAAATACGTCCCAGTGACTGAGGATAATCCGCAGTGGATGGTTTTCTGCGAAGCTATTTTCTAGAAACAGTGAGGTGTGTGGACTATCAAGAGTATTGGACCCTCCATTCACATCTATTATATTGGGGCTGGGGGAGTAATACATTTACAGTTACAAACCTTCAGTTGCTGGTTATTTTAAAAGCTGATTCCAGCATTTTTAGACTTGATATGTAACTATTTGACAACTTTTAGGCCAATAAAAGATAATATTGTGGTTGGTGCTCAGGGTGTATTTAGCTTTGATAAACAGCCCTGTAAAGGACTCAGTTTTTTAACACCAGAATATTATTCCTCACAATGTGGGGATGGGTTTGAAATAGAATTCAAACCTTAATTTTGAGGAATAAAGGTGGCAAAGCAAGGAAGCAGGGAGATAGAGGGATACATTTGAGATCTAATCGCTTTTTCCAATTAACTTTTAATGCCATCATAAATAAGAAAGCTTTAAGGGGCCTATGTATAAGTTTTGCTATTGCTACACAGCTAATGTTAGCATTAACAGCTGTTTACTTATTCGTCTAAAAGAAATACTGAGTTCAGCATCAAACTTCATTCCTTTACTCACCAAGAGCTGTCTACAGTGATGGAGAGCAATGCTAATGTTAACTCGTGTTTTGCTTCTATTTGTATTACTTCTTTTCTTCAACTAAAGTTAGCCTGCTAACCAGCTAGCTCCGACATAGTTGGACCATCCCGTCACTTTCCGATACCGAGTCACTGTAGTGTCCAGTCTGTCCTGAAGACATAGCGCTGCTCAGAGGACGCTTGTGGAAAGATTGGTAAGTAAACAGCTGCTAATGCTAACGCTGGCTTTGTAGCAATAGCAAAACTTACTAAAAGCTCCTTTAAAATGCTCAGAAAAAATTTTTTTTTAATGTCTACAAGTCAATGGGCAAACTCCATCTGTTGATGAAGATCATGTGATATGATTGACAGTTTTTAAACAGCTACTTTCGGACTTTGTTTTGCAAACTTCTCTTCCCAAGCTTAAGTATGAATTTTTCCATTTCAAGTTGGGAAAAATAATTCGTAGTAAATGTACTTAATATCATGTTACAATTCTAATTAATTAAAAACATTTGGGGGTTGCACTTTGGGGGGGCTTGACTACAGCAGTGCTGACACATTTATTAAAAACTTCAGCTTTCTATGAGTCTAGATACGTCTAGATGTAATCAGTTTCATGATATTTCTACCCTTTAAGACATATTATTCATCTCAAACAACAGTGCTCAACTTAAAGCTCAACCTCTCTCTAGCTGTAGTATAGTTTTGTCAGCTGGTTCTCGTTTCCACATCAAGTGTCAGATCATGTCACTAACTGTCTTCATCAAGTCAAACCTACTTCAGTCATCGTCTCTGCAGAGAATTCCAGACATTTCTTCAGACAAAGGTTATGATTTTGTGCCAGTTTTCCTTGTACGGTGATGATTATGCCACACCCTGTTGTTCTGTGCTTGGCATGTATAGCACTATCTTGTCCACAGACTAAGCCTTGAATCTACAGCACTGACTTCCACCTCGGGAAATGATCTTATGAGCACAGAGAAAAGGGCTCAAATGCAGCAAGTGTGTCATGAGCATCATTGGGGGAATTCCTGAAAAGTGTGTGTAAGTAGAAAAATGCAAACAAGAGGAAAAGTATTTTCCTGAAAAGATACAGCAAGAAGTCTACATTTGCATGTGAACAATGCTTAAAAATTGGCAGTTGAAACATTTGAAATGCCAAAATACTGAAAGAAGACTGAGGGAAAAGCTGGAGTGGCAGTTTCTGAAGGAGGTTAAAATGGCAGTTAAAATATTAGCGCTGGAAAAAGTTTCAGTTCAGATGTGTAAGCGCTGAATTAAAGGTCCCATATTTTACACTTTTCCGAGAGGCTCTGAGCTTATCTTTTGATTGGCTGACTGTTTCTGAGTGATTGAATAAAAATAAAGCAGATTTCAAGTAAACACTAAGAGAAACTAAATCCTGCAAGGCTGGATGGTGGGTCGGTGTGACATCACAAAGTTACGGACAGTCCTGACAGCTCGTTTTAAGGCTCAGTTTCTGAATACAGGCTGTAAGCATTTATTTGTGGACTGAGCGCTTTTTCACAGTGTGAATATAGAACCTAGAACTGCTTTATAATAAAAAAAGACGCTCAGTTCAGTTCAAAGATTCACTCACTATGTCGTTTGTTCACTCTCTTCCTAAGCTAAGGAGTTGTCATCACTGTTCATATGCAACTCAGTAGGTGAACACATTGGACATTATCAGTATATTCCTGACAAATGGTGTAAGACTTTAGGGAATAAACAAATGTTTTTCTGTTCACTACATATTCTAATATAATCTAAATATTAGCCTGTGATGTGTTTTGCATAGTTGCAGTAACATCACAGCGAATACCTGTGAATACATCCAGCAAAGCCTGATCCAAACTTTGACACTGTCATGTGCAGTTTCCCCAAGGGACCGTCTCACAGCTCAGTCTGCCTGCTGATCTCCGTCTCATGTAAATGTGTCAGTCAATATGCCTGCTGTCATCCGACACCGCCCGTTTCATCTCTACACTGACTGGTTTTTAAATCAATCCAGGTTCTTGTTAACCGTTTGTTGGATTCATCAGTAGCTGCATTCACTGTAACGCCTCATGAGTCAGTCCACTTTCCGTCCATGTAAATGTTTGAATATTTGAGTGAACCGCGCTGGCAGCTGACACCCACTTTCTCCCGTGTATTCAGTGGCAGATTGTGGTTCAGTTACGCTGTCATGTTCATTTGATATCAATAGTCTCCTCTCCCCTCCGCTTTCTCTCTCTCTCTCTTATTTTCTCCCGATCAGCCTCTACGAGCAACAGGTTTTCACATGTTGACCCTCAAATGACCCGAAATGTCAACTTGACCATTTTGTGCACATGAATTTATGCTTTAAAGGATTATGTGTGAGATGATAAGATCACTCTCACTCGGTGTGAGTCAGGGCGAGATCAGTTTAGTTTAGCATAAAGACTGGGAGCAGGGAGAAAATTGTTCTTATAAATCTGTTTATGCCATACAGAAATATAATATATGACATATACTTCCCTATATCAAGAGTGATGTTGCCTTAAATGTCACCTATAAGGGATTATATTATTACCACATTAATACATCCTCTGGATTTGTGAAAATATAAGTTCATAGTATATATGGAATACCCATAGAAAAATCTGTTTATGTACATATATTAGAAATATCTGTATGATACATTTTCATATGGTATAGCATGTTACAACCGTATATGTATGTTAATGATATAAATTTAATTTATTTATGCAGGTTTATTAAAAAACACATATAAAATTCTTTCAGCTTACTGTATATGTGTTTTTCTTATTAAATTTCTCATCTAAATATCTTATCTATTTTCTTTTCTTATAAAATTTTTAACATGTCTGTCTTCACATTCTGGGTAAATGGTGTCAGACTTTTGGACCTGACTGTATATAATATCAACATATATTACAGACTTTGGATTGGATAGATTAAAGCTTACATACTGTACATACATAAACTAGACATATATGTTTCGTGTGTAAATTTCTACATCTGTTCTTTTATTTTATATGTACATATATTTCATATATGGAATTCAATATATACATGAGATGCATTGTCTAATTGGTCTTTACAGCGCTTACATACGCTTTAAAAGGCACAGGGAAGAAAAGTGCTGGAGGGGAGAACTGCAGGTGCTGAAAGTAGGCTGTACCCAGTAGACTTGACATGCAGGTGGAAAAGGTTCACAGAGAACAGAGTTCATCAGCTTAGATTCAAGTCAGTTACAGTGGATACTAGTAGTGACCAGTTTTCACGAAGGGAAAAAAACCCCATGGTTTATATAATCGTCTTAAACCACTACTTCAGCATAATCCACCTCTCTGCTGTAAAAAGAGGTATGCTCAGTATTTCCAAAAACAATTATCGTAACCAAAATACAGCTAAACTCAGATTCTGTTTCAGTTGGCGCTTGTTTTTTTTCCCAAAGTGAAAACCGGTCAATCGACGTGCGTCCAAACTGACCACAGCCGCAGAAAAAACACACGTATCTCAAACAAAACAAACTATTGTACAAGCAAGTGAGCAAAAAATGTGTGCGTGTGTGTGTGTGTGTGTGTGTGGTGTGTGTGTGTGACCTCCTGGTGCAATGCTTGGCATAGGCAGTGTGAGACCATTCATTTTACTCAAAACACTGCAATTTATGTAACTTGACATTTAGGCTGCAGGGGATACTTTCAGTGTGTGTGTGTGTGTGTGTGTGTGTGTGAGAAAGAAAGAGAAAGAGAGAGAGAGAGAGAGAGAGAGAGAGAGACAAAGAGAGAATGAGGTAAATGGAGACAAACAAAGAGACAGGATGAGAGAGCGATACGGTTAGGTTATGCAACCTTGGTAGAGTATTTTGCTTGTTTGTTTGTGTGTGTGTGTGAGTGTGTGTGTGTGTGTGTGTGTGGGTGTGTGTGTGTGTGTTAGACCCCCTGGTGCTGTGTTGGCAGAAACAGTGTGGGGTGGTATGAGGCCAGTTAGTAGCAGCTGCTCACATCTTTCTACCAAAAACACTGCATTTTATATAACCAGGCCTGGAAAACACATGCTGCAGGGAAAACATGGAGTGAGTGTGTGTGTGTGTGTGTGTGTGTGTGTGTGTGTGTGTGTGTGTGTGTGTGTATCGGTTCAGTGGTAATGTTATTTAACCAGCAGCTTATAAGCATTATCTGTATATATGAGGGCATTAGTGCATTAATGGCTTTTGTGTGCACTTTACAATAATGTGTGTGCGCTTTAATATCTGAGATGCTTAAGAGTTTTAATTAACTGTCTTCATGAGCTCCTAATGACCAGTCAGCCACAGATGTCTGAGCCAGTGTCAAGTCTTTGCCGTGCCTACACAGTTTTTTGATGTTGTTACTGTAGTTTAAAGAAGAAAAAAAATTAAGTAAGAAAGAACAGCCTGTTCTTAAATAATTCAGTACATGCGCGGCAGACTAGAAAAAAAAAAAAGGGTGTCTCCTTTCTTTTAAAGCAGTCTGACAATATAATAAACCCTTTAAAACTTTATGTCTAAATTTAGGAGACTCTATCCAAAAAATATTAAAGCGTTAAAACAATTCCAGTTGAATAAATTAATCTAATGCTCGGTGAACTTTAGTTGAACAATCTTCCACACCCACTAACCTCTAAACCTGTCTAAAGTCAAAACAGGACAAGAGCTGCTGTTAAGTCATATTTCCTATAATATTCCCACCAGCTGCATGTCTTCAGTGCAGGAGTTTTAAATTACATCCAGTTCTTCCAAGTGATACACAGGAAGTAACTTCTCTGACCAATAAGTTGTGGCCTCAAAGAAAGAGAGAGGTCTGAGTAAATGATTAGTGTAAGATAAATTTTAATTTCATGCCTTTTGAGATAGTATGAGTCACATACCTTTGCTCAGCGTGGTGTATCCTAACGTGTTGGCACGGAGCCAATGTGAATGATCTACCACAGACACATTTAGTTGATGTTAGTTAAGATATTCTTTTGAATTATGGGCTAATCTCACCTGCTTGTACTGACAAACCCACAGGCGATTAATCAGCAAACTCTGCAGCTCCCCTCAGCTCTATGGTTTTGTGCAGTCACTGTTTTCATTTTCGGGGCCAAATGCCCTGTTTTAGTTTAGTCTCAAAGTCTGGGTGTTGTTTCCAGCCACTGCAGGCAGCTGTTGTCAGTGAAAAAGCTTTGATAAACCTACTGTTCACTACCTCATCAGCATTAAAGTGTTAGCATCTAGCCGGGAGCGAATCCCGGCTGACATTGGGTGAGGGTGGGGTACACCTTGGACAGGTCGCCAGTCTATCTCAGGGCTGACATATAGAGACGAAAAAACCCATTCACGCTCACATTCACACCTACTTCAGTTAACTTAAACCTGACCTGCACGTCTTTGGACTGTGGGAGGACGCTGGAGTAGCCGGGGGGAAACTCACACAGACACAGGGAGAACATCCAAAATTAGGGCTGCCATCTTAATTATTGAGTAATTCTCTGTAATAATCTATAAAATGTGAGAAAATGATGGACAAATGCCAAAATGATGCCTTCAAATAACTTGTCATCAACAGTCCACAACAAACAACATTCAATATTCAAAGATATCAAAGAGAGAAAAGCAGCAAATCAGATCAGAGAACCAGTTGTTTCTGATTCATTTTCCATTTACTGACTAAACCATTAAACGTTTCACCTTCAATACAAATGGACTTATGTTCGCTGTACATCACAATAGCAACAAGAAGCTCTGATATAAAACAAGTCGCGTGTGTTTCCTAGAGCTCTTGGTCACGCCCGCACGTTTACGCGCGAGTTGTGTCAGTGTTTTATGTCTTTGTACCAAGGTGTGAGCATGTATGCAGAGACACGCCAGTATCTGCGTATCCATGCTTTTATGTGTGTGGGTGATTAGAGAGGCACGGCAGCGTAAGAGTGATGCAACGTTGTTACGTATGAATGAGCTGCAAACCTCCTGATGAAAAACTGCTAAAAGAAAAAAGAACAACACAACAAATACAGAGGCTTACTCCCAAACAGCAAACTGAAGAAATGAGTTTCCCTGAGAGCTTCAGGCTGAGGACGTGAATACACAAACAGCTGTCCAGCTTAGACCAAATAGTGTGTGTGTGCGTGTGTGTGCATGTGTGTGCATGTGCGTGTGTATGTGTGCATGTGCAGCTGTGTGTTCAGTTAATCCCTGGTGAGACCGAATGTGTGTTTGTGTTTGTGTGTGTGTGTGTGTGTGTGTGTGTGTGTGTGTGTGTGTAGTGTTTGTGATCCGGGATGAGACTGTCACATCATGGGTTTGTGTGTCCTCCAAATCACACACACATAAATATATAAACACACACACACACACACACATCTGGCGTCATTGGCATTATTTTAACAACAATACAAGCAACTCATCATCGGTCGGATTAAGAACTTAAAAATAGACGGGAGACGTTCTGGTGGCTCGGCCTGTTTGTGCTCACAATCTGTTACGTTACCTAGTGAACTTTCTGGTCATGTCACAACAGCTCTGGCGTGAGACGTGGCTGGAGGGACGTCTGCCCTCGCACCTTGAACAGGTAATCGTCATCAAGAAATTTGTGATTTAAAGCAAAACGATACATTAAAAAAAACAAGAAAACAAAAAACATTCAATTTGATACAGCAGTGATTTC
Source organism: Seriola lalandi dorsalis (assembly GCF_002814215.2). Classification (NCBI taxonomy): domain Eukaryota; kingdom Metazoa; phylum Chordata; class Actinopteri; order Carangiformes; family Carangidae; genus Seriola; species Seriola lalandi. The sequence goes on along the minus strand of NW_019524878.1, from coordinate 917,148 downwards.
ATTTGCCCTTTTAAGCTGTTTGTGTGTGTTGCCAACACTCAGGGACAACCGTGGGTCACACAGCTGGTGACAGATGTAGCTTAATTTTGTTGTTGTATATTTAATACACCTCATGAGCAGTTAATCCGCTGCTAAAGTGAAACTAAATGAAGGCATTTAACAGAATTTATTATGACAATATTGGAAAACACAGGAGATACTGTGTTTATTTTCTATGGCCTGATTGACATTATGTGTCATGTACTCATCTCTTAACCAACATCTAATCTCATTTTAAAGACGTAGAAATTAGTCTCATTGGTATCTGTACAGTGACAAGAACATAGACAACAAAAACATTGTTACTCAGAGATTGTTTGATCCAAGTTATGGAAGCCCAGTGTGAAAATATCAACTAAAATCATTCAATCAAAATTTTACATGCCATGTGTGAGTACAGTGTAAATTATAAAGTTAAATAAAAAAAATAAAAAAGTTTGAAAAAGTAGGATTTCTGTCAAAATTCAAATAAAAACTCAACTGTAAAAACCCAGTTAGAAACCTGCTGTAATTATGATAAAAATTAAATGTGAATTGCATTTTTTTTAGAAAGCTGAAATTCAAGATTTAAACTTGCTCCTGGTTGTTGGCCTTTTGAATTATGCTCTGATTTAAGTGCAAGTGAAATTTAAAATGAAATGGAAAGGCCAGAATACATTTTGATATGAATAAGTACAGGTTTGTTATCCATCATAAGTACTGATCATAATTTAATGGCTAATCTTTCATCGAGGCCAACAGACCAGTGTTTCCCAGCAGGCAAATTTCTGAACTATGTAGTCAGATCTGCTGTCACGGCTCCAACCGTGAGCCAGCTCTTCCCTGTGTCTCCTTGTGTTGTCTCCTGTGTGTCTCCACCCCTTTGGTTTGTGTGTGTGTGTAGGTGCTGTAGGCGTAGCTTACCTTACCTTGCTCTGGCAACTATCCACACCTGTAACCACAGCAACCAGAGCATAAATACTCCAGTTTTAACTCCACTCGTTGCCTGATTGTTCCGCCAACCCTCTTGATAATTATATTTATTTTACACTTCTCCTGTGTTTTATTTGAAGTGTTGATCCATGAGAAAATATATTCGTGCTTTTAAGAACCAAAAACCATCTCAGTGTAGTTTTACGTCTCAGCGCTCAGGCTGCTCTCTGGAGCTCTGGCAACAACAAGTGAGTCAGTGGTCAGTGAGCCAATCAGAAGAGAGGAGACTCTGAGCCTCTCTTCTGATTGGCTGACTGTTTTCTGAGTGATAGAATAAAATATAATAAAATATAGCAGATTTTAAGTAAACACTCAGAGAAACCGAATCCTGCAAGGTAGAATGGTGGGTCCAGGTGGGCGGGGCTTGGGACATGGCTTAGAGAGGCGACTGCTTTGTTGTGACATCACTAAGTTACAGAATACAGACTGTGTGCATTTCTCTGTGGATTGAGCGCTTTGATGCTTTCACATTATTAACATAGAACCTAGACCTGCTTTATAATCATAGAATACATGGACATCTTCCTTTATACAATATGGGATCTTTAATTACTCGGATGCTCTGTTTACTCGAGTAACTCTTTGTGTTTATTACCTTTTTAACCTTTCCTGCTGCCCGTCTTGCTGCCTGCCTCAATATGCCATTCACCGCCTGTGACCTCCAGTGTTGGACCATAATCTGTTCCACCATGCCATCAACCCTCTGCCATCTGTTCCAGTTGCCGCCTGGGCATCTCCAGTCTTCCACTCAGCTCTCTACAGGCCTCCTCCACCACAGTCAGCCCTCTCCCGCTTCAGCCCATTCCCCAAAAAAGCCTCACAACCCCAACAAACTCACTTCCCTCATTAAACCAAGTTTCTAATATGTTTCCGAGTTCAATTTCAACTTTTGGGCTCAGAAAAAAATCAATAAGTCCTCTAACCTGAACAACCAGTTTCAGTAGTTTTTTTTTTCAACCCTCTGATATGACTCATACGATTACTGTTACTGAGAGGTCCAATCTGCACAGCATGAGCAACTGATTTTTAGAGAGGTCTCGTATACTGACCATTAACTACAACTATTGCAGACAGATAAATAGAGAAAAAGTCATTAAAAAAACATTACAAATATATTTTCAAGAGTCATTTGTTTTCTTGGGGCATTGAAAGTCTGCACTAATTTCCATGCTAATCCATCCAGAAGTTTTTGAGATACTTCATTCTGAACCGAAGAAATGGCCGGACTGGGGGTTGCTGAGCATCCAAGGCTGAAAAAACCAGACAAAAGCCTCTGCAGGAGCAGAAACTCCTGTATCGTTGTGCAGTGACCACATCATATTAGATCCCCCTTCATCATTAACCTTTTATCACAGCTTACGTAGAGCACTGACCCCTGAGTAACAAGTCACTTAGCTCATGATTTATTGAGCTTGTCAGTGATATTATTTATTTAAATGGGTTTTTTCACCCCAGGGCAGAATGTGTCTAAATCCACATCCTCTATAAAATCTACCAACACTGACAACTGAGCAAGAGACTCAGATCATAAATAATGAAGCAGAAACAGCTCGTAGGGCCAGAGCTGCTGTTCTGCCATGTCAGTCTGCATTAAGGCAGCGGCTGATGAGGCCAGCAAGGATGGAATATAATCATACATTTTAACTAAGACATTCACAATGTAGTGACAACAGTCGTGAGCAAGTCAAAATGCATTAGCGGGCAAGTAAGAGGCCAAGAGACAAAAAGAAAAGTAGGGGCGCATATGATTTTTTTTAACAGCATATATAATTTGAGTCTCAGTATAAAAATGCGGTTTAAAATCCCATAAAAAACAAACCTCCTTCCTGCTGCAGTGTCTCTGGGTAAGAAATGGGATCCTCTGCAGCTCCAGGGTTGGTGCAGTTACTGCTGTCACTGCCTGTGTTTCAGTAGTACACACTAGAAAGTGACAGGGAACAAGGAAGAGGATGAAATACAAATCAGGATATGAACTTGATTAAAGCCTATGATGCTGTGTATCTGACACATCTGCTGTGCCATCAAGATGTTTATTCAACGGCCTTGAAATCCTATTTTCTAAAGTAGTCTCTCTCTATCAGCGATGGTCCTACATGAATGCACAATTTTTTTTAATATAACAAAACCTGAAATCTGTGTTTTCAGCCTTGCTTTTCTGGTTTGGTTTGCTGCCGTCCATTTGAAAATCCATTTTGAAATGCAAAACAAACACGGGAAGAAACGAGAAACTAGCATCAAAGATAAACACTTTAAAAGTCTGTCACTACATATTAATCAATGACGATGATGATGGAGATGAAAGTTACACCATGTGATTACACCAATTCCATCATTAGCCATCAACACCACAACTGAGAGAGAAGGTCGTACACGTTCAGCACTCATTCAAACGCACTCGTACAGCGGTAGGTCCTGAGTCAACCACATAAGTATGAATTCACAGAGAAGTACACGTGCTAATGTGACTGATATTTGGTTATTGGTTAGCGGTAGCCTGTGTTTTCATGCATTTTACAAAATGTTTTTTGATGGGACCAGAGAACAGGTGTGCACTTGCTGGAATTAGTTAATGTTGCCAACTTGCAACGTTATTTAATAAATGCTACGGGCAAATCAATAACAATAACAGGAACAAGCTTTTCCAGTTGCGATAAAGCGAACCACCCTTCATAAAAAGGGATCAAACTACACAATTTCTGCTTGGTAACGGTGGATTCAACATAATTTGTTTGTCACAAATAGTTTTTTTTTCCCCCAGAGTCTGGGACGTCACATTCAAACACAAAGTTTTACATGAGTGTGACCTCGACCTTTGACCTCTGGCCACCAAAAGTTTTGTGCTTCATAGTTTCATTTTGTGCTATACTTAGACAATTGAACTGCTCTGGCACATTTGATCTGAAACCTCTGCTAGTCTTGTTGAATGTTTGACAGAGCCAGGCTAAGCTTGGTTATGCTAAGCTAGGTTAACGTCTTCCTGACTTCAGCTCTGTACTTCACTCTTGGAAAGAAAGGAAGTAAGAGGTGTACCAAAAAATTTTGAACTATTTCTTCTTTGATTGGACAGGAAAAACCTCACTTGGGTTGATAAAATGTGGGTACCTTTTTACATAAACGATCTGTCCAATCAAAATGCAGCTTTAAATACATACATATAAATAATTAACAACACAACTGTCTTTGTATTGGGCTGTATTGGATGGAGTGAGATAGAGAGTGAGAGTGTGAGAGCATGTTATACACAAGACACTGTGATTTATAGTGGAAGGGGAGGGAGTCGGGCCTTGACGTTTACGAACTTGATGAGCCGGTTCTGTTCTGTTCTATGTCACTTCAATCATTTCTCCGGCTCTGTTCCTGCACTCGTCTGCAAGTCAATTAAGGCAAGCGCCAGCAGGGAGGGCGGAGAGATGATCAATATTTTACAAAAGCAGCTCAGCCAGACAGACAGAGTGGCAGTGATGTCAGAGACAAAAAGACAGAGACTAAAAAGCTCCAGAGACAAAGACCGTCTGAGTCTGCGTGAGAAAGAATTCAAATAGGTTTGAAGGTCTATATTTATACTAGATTTATTAGACTTGAGCTACGGGTTTCTATATGTCATCTGAATCTAAAGAGCTGGGTCAAAGTTGTCAACATCATGCATGTGACTTGACTGTTGTTACTGTACATGAGTGTAAGAGTGGAGCTGATTTTGTGAAGATTAAAAAAAAGTGAACTTCAACTCTGACCTGATTCATTTTTCATCAGATCTTTAACTCATTGACTTTAAAATTCTGACCTTTGGTTATAATGACTCACTGATATGTAGGAAAAGAATGTGATCGCTCTTATGGGCTGAGCATGAAATTCCCATTAAAAGGCCAAAGTCAACAATGTCTTTACAAACTTCCTACTCTGTCTGTGGGTGTCAGGGCTGCCCAAACTTTTGCATACAGCTGTATATGTGAATATGCTTGGTGTTTGGTTTGCCTTTATTATATTTGTACTTGGAAGGTCACAACTGTAATTGTCAAAAAAAATAAATCATTTAAGTTTTCTTTATTTTTCTGCAGTAAATTTGTTGGATATGGATTTTTTCCCCCAAACTTTTAGATTTGTTGCACTTTTTGCACAATAATAAAACTGTATGACTTAAAGTAATGGAGCATTATTTGCACTCACTTGCACAACTTAGAGGATCATCCAGCAGCTTGTGAAATTCTTACTCTTCCATCTGAGTGCGACACAAAAACAGCAGTGAGCGAGAGGGAAGTGTAGTTTAGGTGACGATGTTAAAGGCTAAAGGCTCTCTGTTTCAGAACGGTGTGGTCATGTGTCAGAGGCAGAGGGAGCACAATCGGATGAAGTGCTGGTGCATCATCTGTTGGAAAAACAAGAGATGAAAGACAGAGAAGCATATTGGAAATCTGGCATCAAACATGAGAACAGTTTATCTGATGTTGTCCTGACATCAGTACCGTCACAGAGGAAGTGCACTCATCTATTTTAGTCGTTAGTTTTCCAGATGGGTAGGGCCGGGTCAAGTGGAGTGGAACAGTGCGCATTACCATCAGCCTAATAGTCAGGAACAGATTTGTGATGAAAAAAACAAAACAAAAAGAACCAACAAAATCCTGTAGAATTAATTAAATGTCTTTGCCTCAGCAGCTTTTAAAGCATCAGTTCACCCAAATCACATAAAAAATATTCTCTCACTTGTGTCTCCAGGTATTTAGCCATGAGATAGTTTCACTTATACAGTATATGCTGAGGTTTGAAAATATCTGTCTCATATTGGGACTATTTCTTCAGTAGGAAGTCCATCTAAAAAAAACAGCTCAAAGCGAGGCCGGTGGGGTATCAAAAGTCACTAACTCAATATTTTTCAATGTTGTGAGAACCACAAACAAATTCCATTCATCACCATTGCACTGCAGATCTCAAAACAGCATTTAAAGCCAAAACTGTCCGAATGGCTGAAGATAGCTGAAGTTAAGTTCTGGAAATTTTGGTGAAACAAACCCTTTTTTGTGAGGATGATAATAATAATAATAATAATAATAACTTTATTTATATAGTAAACTTGACAAACAAAGACATGAAAGCAAAAAGAATGTTAAATAAAAGTAAAAATAATACAGAAGTAATAAGTGAGGTGAAAACATAACTGCACTAAAGCACAAAAATAAAACATAAAACAATAAAAGGGTTCAAGAGAATGAAATTCTGAAAGAGAAATGTGTGTTTGTCACAGAGATTTGAATGAGGAAACAGCCTGAAATCCTCCCACAGGTCATTCCAGGATCGAGGGGCCCTGACTCCATAGAGAGTGCATTCAGGCTCATAAGGGATTAGCATGTCTGACATATAATCAGGGTCCAACCTCAAGCTTGCCTTAAAAGTAATCATTAGAGTTTTAAAATCAGTTTTTACCAGCACAGGGATGCTACAAATGGTTTTATGTGGATTCTTTTCATGGATTTAGTGAGTAGTCCTGTTGCAGCTTTCTGGATTGGCTTGGATAGAGTGTATTGGCTAAAGCACGAATACAGCAAGTTGCAGTAATCGAACTAGGATGGAATGAAAGCATGGACAGTTTCCAACTTCTTTATGGATAAAAAAGATCAAATTTTTGAAATGTTTCTTACGAAGGTGGAGAATTAGTTTGGTATCAAAGAGAACACCTAGATTTCTGCAATGATTTCTAATGCAAGAGGACAGAGGAACCGAGTAGGGGTTAAGGTGCTCACTGAAAAAGGCTGGACCTATGTAAAACAGGATTGTATTTGTGTTGTGTTGTTTAAGTCAAAAGAAAAAAAAAGGAAACATATGGTGCTACTGAAAGATTTGAGGTAACATATATATATACATATACACATATATATAATACACCAAATAATAATAGAATAGTAAGGGGCCGAAGACTGAGCCTTGAGGCACTCAAGGACTTACAGTTACCAGTTTCCACAGAGAATGTCAATCAGAAATGTTGGAATAAATCCCATCTGAAACTGTATCTGATATGTCAACCCAATGCTTAAGATGTTAAATTCATATTGTCACAAGCTGCAGTGAGATTTAAAGGCAACAAAATACATAATAATAATAATAATATCATTAAGAACTTAAGAGGTGAGTCTCTCAGCTGTGGCCTGCCCTAAAACCAGATGGAAAATAATCAAAGAGCTTGTTGCCATTCATATAATCAATGAGCTGCTCAGCAACTAATTTTTTTAAGCCCTTGGCCAAGGAGGGGAAGTTTAGATATTCGACAAAATGGACAGGTCAAGAGGTGGCTTTTTGAGAAGAACTTAAACTAATGCTGTTTTAAAATATTCAGGCACTTGACCAGATGAGAGTGAGGAGTTTATAGTAGCTAGAATAAGTGAAACGATTGAATGAAAAATGAGTTGGAGGAATGTCGAGTGAACAGGAGCATGATTTCATTGGATTATACTTAAGTACCCTGACCTTAAATACTACCAAGGTTCAGGATATGCTATAACAAAGGTCAGGAAGAGTCTGGGAGGGAGGGAGGTGTAATTGCGTTCCAAACAACCTGAACCTTATTAGAAAAAAATGTTAGAAATACTTCACATTTCTCAACTGAGGGCTCAATAAAAAAAAAAGTAGGGGAGGGTTTGTAGTGTGGCTAAGAATGTCAGAGAGGTGTCTGAAGTCATCATGCTATAATCCTCAGGCGATCGATCAGTCTTACAAGGTGAGTGGAAAGGTTTTTTTTAGCCCTCCATTTGCGTTCTGCTTTATGGCTGATGTCTGTCTTTTTCTACTTTCAATCAAAACATACAAATATCTGTTTTAAAACTCAACTGTGATAATACTCGTGGCTTTGATTTTACAGATAGTTACACAAACAGCGTTTCAGTGTGTTTGCAGCAGTGTTTGTCGGTTTGGTCGGGTTGTTCCTGCACTGGTCAGAGTTGTGATGGGAGGCATGGCTGCCGCGCTCCACCCAGCGCAGTAATGTTAAACTCTGGATTAAACATCAACCAGGAGTCAACACACACTGCCTGAAGCTGCCTTGACCTCACGTTCCTCACACCTGCCAAAGGCAAACAGACCTGCCAGTGTCAGGGAGAAGAATATGACATTTACCAGGTCTGTGAACGCCTGTGTGTGTGTGTGTGTGTGTGTGTGTGTGAGGTATTCTGTGGAAAACAGGGACCACAGCAGACAAGATAGCATGGCATCCTTTTCTCACCAGACTCAGACAGACGAATACTCCCACAAGGAAAAGAGCTGACAGGTTACAGCACTCTGTATGTGTGTGTGTGTGTGTGTGCGTGTGAACACTAAAATGAGTTCCCACAGGTGGGTGGCATCTGAGCTGAGTGCCGAGAACTTGTCATTCATATTCCACTAAAATTAAGAGATAGGTGCATCATTACCTGTCTTACACACACAAACACACACACGCACGCACGCACGCACGCACGCACGCACGCACGCACGCACACACACACACACACACACACACACACAGTTATTTCCATAACCTTCATTCATTCAGCAGATAAAATGTTCTCCTTTTCCCCTGGGCTAATTGCAGGAATATTTGGTGGTTAAGGCTCCAACCCTCCGTACAAGTCTTGTTGAGGAACAGAAGTAATTTGGGATCCTGTGAAATTTAAGAAACATGCCTTTAATTAAAAGCGAAGACACTTCACGTCTGTAAATAAAGTCTCAGTGTTTAGCTTAATGTTGTCATGCCACAGTGTAATATGAGCCAGATGAGGAAGTTGATTAAAATTGGATAAGAAGCAGCTTGTGGTTGAAAGAATGAAAAGCTGTTTGATTGCTATCAGATTTGAGATAAATAGATTTTTAGAAAGAAGAAAAACAAAAAGCTGCCTGTGCCGATTTTAAAATGTGATTTTAATTACATATTTAGAGATCTACTTTTACTTTGAAATTGTGGCACCAGACTACTCTGGACAAGAAAACAAGCCCACCCTTTTACAATCAAGCTAGCAGGGTGGGTCCTCATCATGCACAGAGGTCAGGGCTGGGCTGGGTTACCATATACTGCAGCCTCAGATTTGGTACCTACTTACACAATAACACCATTTATTATCCAGAAAGGCGAGGGACATGCTGTTGTGGCCGGTTACAACCACATTAGTGAGACAAGCTCTGATTAGCACAAACAGGCTCATTCACTGTTTGAAAAATAATCACCGGGTGAGAAAAATGCAACTCAAATGACCTGAGTTACAAAAAGAAAGAAAAAACCCCAAAAGAAATCATAAAATGAGTTCATTTGTACAACTGCCAGTAAATCCCATGAAAAGACCAAAACCAACCATGTGTTAGTTGATCACTTAAAGTAGCTATGTGAAAGTTTTGCTATTGGTACATAGCTAAGGTTAGCATAAACAGCTGTTTACTTATCAGAAATACGTTGTGAGTTCAGCCTCAAACTTCATTCTTTTACCCACCAAGGAGCTGTCTACATCAGTGGAAAGCAGCTCCAATGTTAACTCTTGTCTCTATCACTTCTTTTCTTTTACTGAAGTTAGCATGCTAACAAGCTAGCCCTGGTCCAACTCCTCACTTTCTGATAGCAACTCACTGTAGCCTCCAATCTGCCCTGAACACGCAGCGCTGCTCAGAAGGCCTATTAAAACTTCTCATCTTGTAAACACAACAATGGCCGAAGCTCTTGCCATGTGACAATAACCACAACCCGCTCCCGGCAAGAAAGCATGTTCGTGACAGGAAGGAACACTCCTCATCCTCTTTGTAGATAACAGCTTACGGCGACCCACAGGATTGTGTAATTTGGACTTTGTGAACCTAAGTAAAACAAATGTAAAGGTGTGACAAATTTAAAGGAAAACTTTTTGGGAAAATGCTTATTTGCTTTCTTGCGGAGAAATACTGAAGATAAGAAGACTGATACCACTCTCTTGTCTGTACGCTAAAAATAAAGCTATAGCCAGTAGTGGGCTAGCTTAGCTTAGCATAAATACTGGAAACAGGGAAAAAGTTAGCCTGGCTCTGCCCAAAGGTAAAAATATGCTTACTGGCATGGCGACACCTCTAAAACTCACTACTTAAGATGTTATATCTTCATTTAATCCATATAAAAACTGTGGTTTCATAGAGGGTGGAGTACTGGAGTATTTATTTTCAGGGAGCAGCGACAGGCAACCTGTGAGGACAAGAAATCAGTCAAATAAGAGTCCGCCACAGAACTACCTGTAAAAATCCAACTTGTTGTTCTTTCATATCAGTTTGTCTATAGATTAAACAAACTAAATATGATGTGTTATTGAGCTTTAGAGATACTAGTAGGTGCAGTTTGTTACCTTTTGACACAGTCAGGTCGTTTCCCTGTCTCCAGTCATTTATGCTAAGCTGTAGCTTCATGTTTAGCATACAGACATGAGACTGGTATCAATCTTCTCATCTAACTCTTGGCAAGAAAGCAAATAAGTGCATTGCCAAAAATGTTGAACTATTCCTTTAACTTTTGGTCCAAAGAAATCGCCTGTACTGTAACTGTAACATGCTTCCACTGAACCAAACACATATCCATCATCAGTACATGTTGCTTATCTCTGGAGGAATGACATACAGCACTATGAGTGACTTTACAGATGATGCTAAACACATGCTACACACGCTATGGCAAGGCTGCACATCTGGACAAGCATGCAGTGTAGGCCACGTACTGTATCTGTGTGCATGAGAGAGTGACCAGGCGATAGGGCGAGCGGCACACAGGATGTTCACTCTGACTCCAGCTTCATCATCTTCGTCACCAACAGATGAATAGAGGGAAACAGATGCTGCCTTTCGCTTTCCTGTCTGCCACTTCCTATTACCTCTGCAGCGTGGGTGTTTATATAAGACATGTGTGAGTGTGTAACGCATTTTGACTTTCCTTTTCTGCTCTCGTCAGCAGCTGGAAACGTTGGTGTGTGTGTGTGAGAAAGGGTACGCCAGACCCAATTTTCCTGTTTCAATTTTTTATTTCTAATTGAGCCAAATGTGTGTATGTGATTATTCTGACATGACCTCCTGCTTGGTGAATCACTTCTCCCTTTTATCTCTAAGCAGGTCATCCATATTCCACGCTCTTAAACCTGGCATCACTTAACTCAGCAGTTGAATAGTAATTTAATCTTTTTTTTCCTGATCCCTTTTACCTCAATAAACCAGGAGCTGTGTCAGCTGCTCTTTTTTAACTTAGCCTTGTTATAATGTAATTGTTAATTAAGGGGAAATTCATGCATCACTAAATTAAAGTGGGCTGCATGACACAAACTAGGTCTTACATAGAGATGATGTGTTACTAAATATTTACACCAAGTGACTGCCAGAAGGATCTGTTTGGTAACGATCTGAATTAACAGAAGGAGGAAATGTTTGCCTGCTAATTAATATATGACCAGTTACATTGGAGAGGGAATGGGATCAACACACAATTACTGTTAACTATTAATGTAAATATAAAATATTTTTATTTTATTTTTAATTACAAATGTTACGTCAATAACGCAAGACAAACCAAGGTCGGGTAGGTTAGCTTAGCTGGATATTTCCCCCTCAACTACACTGTAAGAACACTACATACTGCACAAAACACACACATTTCTCCAGCACATATAAATAAATCAAAGTCATACTTTTACACGGACTTTGGATTATTATCAGTATGGTCCCTAATGTTTCAGTTTACAGACTGGTCCAGTACGTGTTGGAGCTCTTTCAGATAATTTCTCCAGTGTTCCTCTTTTCTCACCTGCCTAAACCAACATGTTTCAACTGTTTTCAGTCAGACATTTTAATGCTGAGATAGATACGCACCATAGTTACAAATCTAACTCTCATTACTTGTGTTTAACTTGTGTGTTTTACAGGCCACCTTGATTGACGGTGGTGGTTCAGAGCTGTTTAAACAGTAGCAGAGCCAATGAAGAATGACAGCACAAGAGGAAAGTTTAAATTTGTCACAAACACTGATCAACGCTGTAACCTACTACTTTACAAATAGCAGAGGTAGTACGCGTGAGTGGGGTGTGGGGATGGGGGTGAGGACTGAATGTGACTTTCCCAAAGTACATCACAGATTTTTCACAGGTTGTTTTGGGGTCTGGAGGACAGAAGTATTGGATTTTCTCAGGTCAAAGGAATGTAATTTGTTGGTCAGTAAATACTGTACCTCCAAGACCTAGGACTGCTGCTTGTTAAACTGAGTAATGAAAGTACTTGTAATTTGTAAAATAAAAGGTAATATGTTCATCCAAAATACAGCCACAGAGCTTACATTGCCTGTTTAATGCAGCTTTAAGTCTGGCATCTTAACAATATTTTACACAATCAGACCTTAACCAGGTTATTCATACTAAGTTCTGATGTTGTCATACATCAACTCCAAACAATACCGGCATTAGAATGATCCATGAAGAGCCAGAGTCACCTCAAATGAATTTCTTGGTTCCGTTTTATCTTTCCACTCTGTATTTCTGTGTCTTTATCATGACAACATTTGAACTGAACAGAATGGAAAATGAGACACTCCGAGATTAGCTGCTCATCCACTGTGTTGCAGGGACATCACATTTACAGGGACTCTCCACCACTTTCCCTTGGAATGAAAGAATGTGATGGTAGATTAGCTCAACAGGCAGGATGTTAGGAAACAGGTGGCAATCATTAACCTCAGGGTCCTGTCCAGCTATGGATAAGAATCCTCTCACTTAAATTGTCCTCCTGTCTAGCAGTGGAACTGTTATTAATTCCTTCCCATCCATATGTTTGTCCTATAACTGCCTCTTTTTCTTTTACTCTGCCAATCTAATGTGGCATATTTTGTGCACATACAGGTTTAGAGTGGTACAATGTGGCTGTGAGAAGGTGATGGATGCTAAACAAACTGCATTTCCTATTCATGATACCATAAATCAATGTAAGTGGACTTTGCAGAAAGGCTGAAACAAAAAACTTTTGGGTTCACAAATTCAAATTCTAAGTGCCCACGGTTTCCAGTCACTCATATCAACTTGTCGTTCTTAGATCATGTGACTGACAGGTTGGAATATGATAGGACAGTGGTCTGAGAGACTCCATCAGGCTCAATTACTTATCCTTGGAAATTGGTTGTTAATGTTTAAATTATTCTTCTTCCATACAAATAGCTCCTTTAACCGTTGCATGTGTCAGTTAGCTTGGTTGCACCTGCCAAATGTTCAGGAATCCTTGCATTTTATGTCAAACAGGAAGAATTCAGCTAGACAAGTGTTAGACTAAAGAATCAAATAAAATCTAATAATTTTGGACTATTTGGTGAAAGAGCAAGGTACTTTGTAACTGATGACTAATTCCTCAGTTCATGACATAACTTTCCACCAAATTTCGCTGTGATCTGCTAAGTGCTTTTTGAGACCTCAAGAGAAGCAAGCAAACAGAGAGTAACAAAAACGTCACTTCCATGCCAGAGCTAATGATGACATGTTATGTGCCTTGTATCCTTCAGCCCCCTTGCATGTCCAAACAGCAATTTTCATGATTCTTCATGTGAAGCATCACAAAGGCAAAACATTTGTCATTGCGACAAATCCTCCTGGAAAAGAAATATCACTTACAACACTGAAAATTTACTCTTGTTGATCATTAGGCTTTAAAAAAAAGCTACAAACAGGTAGTTCTGCTTGATGTGTTTTTGTAGTGTTAAGACCTTGTAAAAAAAATAAATACTAATCCTCAACGGAGGATAACAGTATTTTTAGGGACTTAAAGGAAATGTGAGTAAAACATGTGAATGTTAATGTTTGACTGAAATGAGACCTTTCTGTTTTGTTTTACATGAACCTTGCCTTAAAATAGACCCAGTTTCCTGTAAATCCAGTTACAAAATACCCATTGCAACAAATTTAAATCTCTAAGTACAAGGTTAAAGCTTAATGTTTCTCATACACTGATTTTATAATGTGATGCACTGAAACTGTGCAAGCGAAGTGAGCAGAGGTATGCGACCCCTGTGTCCACCCCCACATTTCTGGCCAGGTTGTGCAGTTTGTCTTTGATCCTGAACTACCAGGTCAAACCATTACAAGGTCAGAGTCCACTCTGTACAATCCACAGCTTTTAATAGGTCACTACTGAAATACCTCACACTGGAAAGAGAGATAGGTGATGAAAAAAAAAAAGAGTTTAAAGGAAAAGGAAGTTGTTGGAAAAGGGATGAAATGTTCCATTAACCTGTTTCTTCTTCAGTGTTCACCTGTTCTTTTGTGTAACAGCCTGTATCACTGAGCCAAGTATCAGTGTGTTCTTGTTTCAACCCACACCATCCCTCCATCTGCTGTAAATCCACTTAACTGTGCTTTCTCTCCTGGCATGACAGATTGATACTAATATTGAATCCAGCTCTAAAATCATGACACTGCAGATGAGTGTTAATGAACAGGGAGACACTTGGATTCACAGATAATACACGAACAGTGGGGACAGTTTGAACATAATGTAATTGTTTCAACACAAGCAGTGACATCACAGTGTGTCTTATCTACACTAGTATCAACACCAATGATATGTTGAAAACTAACACACAAGCATGCGAAGTAAAAGAAAAAGTCCTCTTACCTTAAAAAGAAAATCGTGTCTTCCGGAGGCAGGATGCATTCAAACTGAGGAGACTGTCTGACTTACTAAAAAAAATTAAAAAAATCTCAATTTGATCTTGAGACTTCCTATCTCAGAAATGTACAGATATGAGAGGAAGAAAGAGAGGGACTGGAAAACATAACAAGGTTTTGGAGTTCCTGGTGAGTTCTGAGATCAGTCAGTCCGAGCTGCCACAGTAGTAAACAAAAGTATGTTTTTATCCACCATCATTGATTTATTTCCAAATGTCAAATTCAGAAATAAAAACTTAAAATTGAAAAAATATTTCACTCTTGGCCCCTGAAAAACTGACTCATTATGCAGAGACAAAAACACACGCACACACACACGCACACACACACAGAGGGATGTCACCAAACTCCTACTTTAAGCAAAGTAACAGTCCAAATGTCCAGGAAGACATCCTCCTAAACAAATAACAAGTCTCAGTTTAAAAGTAAAATATCAATATTTTATTAGTGCAACTATATGAGACAATAAAAAGAGTCAGACTTATCCATTCATGGGTCAAGTGGAAAAATAGGCAGCACTAGCTCAGCACAAAGTAATATCAAACAGTTTCAGGTCTACATGCACATGCATATGTGCACGCACACACACATACAGTATACTACTTAAAACAATCAGCAGGTTTCAGATTCTGGCTTTAAAGCTCGACATAACCTAGTCTACACAATCTGGGTCACATCAGATGATCTGCAGCTTAAACCAATACAGGTTTACACAGGTGTTTACTGACGTCCCCACATGACCTGTGCACCGATTTCATTTCGGGTTTTTGTGTGAGCTAGTTACTTATCTAGGTCCCAGAACAAACAAGATCATGTGATTTACATAACTAACTAAAGTGGTTTCATAATGTAAACATGTAATAATGTAAACATGTAGTGGATTTTATCCCTTCACCTCTTCAGGGTCAGATCAGAGTCGACTCCCGGACATTCCTGAGTGGGACACTGATCTGATGTCTGGACGACAACTCCCTGAAAGAGAAAGATGGGGAAGAGGAAAAATAAATGAAAAGCTTCAGACACAGAGCACAAAAGCAACTTGACACCAAAATTCTTAACATCTTTCCAGGTCCTGTATATTCCACATAATTTCTTGGAAACTTTCCTCATAATTTCCTAAGAATTAGCTGTAAATTACTATGATATTTAAAAAAACAATTTGGTACTAAGTTCAAGGAAAGTGGAGAAAGTATTTATTGATATAAGTACCCAGAGGAGGTATCTGCAGGCAGTAACGCAGAGTAAAGCACAGACAGTAATGTATTTTTCTCTTGATTCATTTAGTTACTGGTTGCTGTTTCCCACATTAGTCTCAGATAATATCGTCACTCCTAACCACACAACTGTTCCTCTGAAACTGAACCAAGACTTTTTGATGATCTGCCAAAACCAGTTAATACTAGAAGATAAACCACAAACATTTTTGAACACACCCGTCGCCTACTTAACTGATTTCAGCAGTAAGACAACAGCAATATGGCATCACATTCAAACAACCTGGAAGAAGACACAACTATACTCAATATGTTTGGGAACAAAACAGATTTAAGCTCTGAAATACTTCAGAGGCCTCGTGTCCTTCCCTTCTTCTCACCTCCTTGTTTTAGAAAACAGGCACAGTTCCTTTTCTTATAAGTCAGACAAAGAGTTGATTATAATCTAAAAGCTCTAATCGTGAAGCGTGAGTTGGTGTGTGTGCTTGCAGAACTCTGATTGTGACCATGGGCTATAAAAGATCTGCACAATGCACCATAGATCAAACATTTTCTATAACATTACACACATATGACAGCTTTTTTGGACTCAGTGTGACTTCATCTTTACTGTCAGAGCTGCTTTACTCTGCGCCGTAAACCACTTACAGCACAGCCTGCCTTCATTCCACAAGACAAACACCGCTTCTGTTCTTAAGATTAAAATGTCTGACTTAGACTGTGAGGGTGTGTGAGGGAGCACATAAGGCTGAGAGAAAGATATGAGTGTGTCTGTGGGAGTATGTCTCTTTTTCAGTGTGTGTTGTTTGGCCTGGTTTTTATTGTGTGTTGGAGTCAGTGTGTGTGTGCAGTGATTACCCTGAGCAGGTTAGCTACGGTGGCTTTAGCTGCATGTGACTGGAGACGGACCCAACCTGGTGGTAAACAGCCATTCACTGTGGCCTGCCCTCAGTCTGGCCGTCCCACAATACAAGTCTCTGGAGGTAATTTAATGGAAGAATTGACACTATGGTAATGGTGCTCCTTGACACTGGCCCCCATGACACAAGCGTATGGCCAAGTCTGTCATTGCCAGTAAGCAACACAAGTCTATGGAGCAACCAGCGAGGTGGGCCCCACGCCATTCAGTCCACAGCCTTTAAATGAACCTGAATAATCAGTTTTCTGCCAAAAGAAAGTCTGTGAAAAACGAAGGTGTATGTGACATAACAGACAGCCTGCAAGGAAGCAGAACAGCACAAAAAAGACATATGGCTCAAACAAAAACCCAAAGATGACCATTTGGAGAATAGTATACACCCTGCCACCCACATAGAAATGCTATTAAAAAAAAGACACCTTTGTCACCACCACAAAGAAATGGTCTCACACAATCACTGGGGCAGGACCTGCATGGATAAGGACCTGTTCAGTGTGTGCATACTGGCATGATGCAGGAGTTGTTTCCTTCATTTTATGTGGAAAGATGCACTTGTAAAAACAGAGTCCATCTGTCCCTGCAAACATCTACCTTTCATCTCCATTCATTGCATTTCACTATTCATTAAAAAGTTTATAATTTCAATTAAGTAAATTACAGTTATTACCCTTAAGTTGTTATATTTTATCTTGTTTAAGGGAGTTGTGCAGCCAGAATTAGACTCCAATTTAATTTAAGTCTGACACACTTATTTTGCCATTAAATTGATATTTTTCAATCAATTTTACACTGAACGCAAATTACAGTAACACTTGTCATTTCATAATAATTTCCTAGGAACTGTGCAATTTGCTACTAATTATAAGTTAGTAATTACATTCAGTTTAGTCAGCTGTTTTGAGTTAATAAGCAGCAGCAAGTATATATGCATTCATTATTCATTTATTACTTTAAACTTCATCTTTATCTGTTGTGGTTTGTCTGTCTGTATGTAGACATACAGTATTTCATGTTTTGCATGCTCGGGCTGACCGGCTATACAGACTCTCCTGGTTACACTATACAATAAATCACAATTAATTCATTTTAGGTGTTTTACCAATGGGACCAACAAAATCAAGTGTTACCAAATTATAAAAAGTTCACCTTCAGCTCACAGTTTGTGAGTTCACTATTTCAGCTGCACGTCAGATACAGTAAGCAACAGATAACAAGAGGCACTCCCAGAGGAATATGACCATCCTGTTTACACGATAGCATTCATACAAACTACATCTTGAAGATTTTGTCCACCGATTCGTTTCGGGGCTTCGACAACATTTGATAGCAATCATAAACCACAGATACAGTTCAGCTTCAGCTCTACTGAGGTTGGAGCCACAGTTCCTGTCTGCGATGCATCTGTCAAAAACATCCTCAAAACCTGACCCCTCCAAAGGAAAACAATGTAGATGATATCATTTACGTCTATCACGGACTGCTAAAAGTGAGCACAATAACTGCTCTTGACGTGTTGGGGCCTGACAGACAGACTTGTGTAACCCCAACTGATGTAGAGTTCCCTATACAGTGGTTTCGCCCCCTGTCATATACAATTGCTTAGTTAATATAGTTTCCATTCATAAGGGGCCATAATGGAACTACTAAAACATTTAGACTGGGTGTCAAGTTGGGAGCATGCTACACTGGGGTGGGAATAATTTACACTGAGGTGGCTGAGTAACAGTCAGGTGAATGGAGCTCTGTCTCTCTTGCTCTCTCACACACGCACGCACGCACGCACACACACACACACACACACACACAGTTATGTGAAGTCTATTGTGTGCCTGCTACAGGAATGGGAAAGTGTTAGCCAGGTAACATCAGTCAGGTGAACTGAGCTCAGGTTGCTTCTGTTTCTCAGAGGCTTTGTGAGAGTGTGCACACATACAATCAGGGTACATGAAAGTAAATGGTTACACACACAAAAGATGTACAACATGTACATCACATACAAAAACATACATATTCTGTACATGCATACACATGTATAAATATCCATAAACAGGTGTGGGCAGCACACGCAAAAACACACAAACACCTGAACAAAGGGAATGATTATTACCGCTCTGCTCCAGCAGACATACATCATCTATAATTTAAAATCAATTACACTGTAACAGGAGGCCATAATGTGCTGCAGCAGGAAAACCATTTCCTTAGCAATGAGTCAGTAGCTCTTTTTACGCAGGAATCACACCATATTGCCGACAAGGTGACCCTGAAGCTGAAGCAAACAAAGGCAGCATATGCAAACAGCTTTTCCCGAATCAGTGTGACGTCAACATTTCAGTGTCTACTGTGACGTACAACATACACATCTGAGCATAAAGATGATACTTTCAAACCACAATGGCTGATGAACTGAGTGTGGAGGTGCTTTTGTTAGCTGCGCACATTTTGACTACTCTTCAAACACAAGTAAAGTTGCTGTGCGCTATCTACAACATGTTGATGCTTCTTCAGACATTTTTAAGTCCCCCAGTGTCGAATCGCAGACTTAACATGTTATCAAAAATGTCACACCCATGTTCCCTGATGTTGGCTTTCCCTTTTAAGAAGATGTTGATTCAGAAATTTTACTTTTCAGGAGAAAATAATTTGTTTGCGTGGCGGGTGGCTGATTTATGCATACATGCGGATTCGGATGACATGAGAGCTGGTCAATGCATCACGAATGGCTACATAAAATCAGAAGATGAAATCAGATGCTACTTTTACCTCAACTGCTGTCAACCAAGTGGCACAACAAGAGACTGAAGAGAAAATGATTTAAGGTGAGGGCTGAACTCAACATCTTCTGTTAAACACACGAGAGAGGGGGAAGCGGCTGGAAATGTATACGACCGGGAAGAGAAAGAGGAGGAGAACTTTTTTGATGTTTTGTCAAAGCTTTCTGACCTGGCCTGTGTTTTTATTAATGTTCATCTGACAACTCAGTGACAAGCTCCTTCCTCAAATAGAGACAACAGACTCAGCCATTCACCACAAACCTTTACAGCCCCATCTCCCTCATCCTGTCCTCAGCAGGTGTTCATAGTAGGACACAGCAGATATCAGATACAATCTTTGATACGGGCTATAGGAAGTACTGGGAAGCTACTAAAGACTTCTAGCATGACAGTTCATTTAAAGCAAGAGGGATGTAGATCAGGGTAGGAACAGAGTGATTGCTTCCGATGTCCCTTTACAGAGGTCTGAGGGGAATTCCTGTATTATCACAGTGGGTAAACAAAGAGGTGGCCTTTTGGTAAAATCAATTTGAATTTCTTTTTGCTGATCAGTTTTGCCACATATAAATCACATATCTAATTCATTGGATTTTATATTTGATAATATTTGACATGTTGTAGTTGGTGCTCTTTGTCTGTCCAGTCAGAGGCAATTGCTGTCACTACCAACTTGCAGTTGTTCTATTTAATCCAAACAAACTTTTGCACTGAAGGGGAATGAAAGTCTGTAAATCCAGCGACAAAGGCACTAAGTTGTCAACACTGCTTGTTCATGCTAAATCATTTTGACAAAGCAACAACCAATAGGGAAATTTCAAAAGTTGGACAGCCAACCAATAGTTTAAATTTATCACTCAGTCACACCGCATTCAGCTGACCAATGGTTGATCACTCAGTCAGTAAGTCAGCTACATTCCTCTTATAAGGTTTATAAGATCATTCTGGCATATTCCTCAAACTGGAACATAAACAACAATGGATATGGGAAGCTGTGGTGAGAAGAGAGGTCAGGTGTTGGGCTGTCCTAATCCTCCTGATGAGTTTACAGAAGTAGTGACAGCCTTCATTTCAATTCTGGTCAACAACATCATGCCCCTGGTGACTGTGCAGTCACTTCAGAACCAGAAACTCTGGCTGCTGGTGATTCAGGACTTGCTGTGAGGGATGTGAAGGAATACAAGGCAGTATCACCAGACATACGGTCAAGATGGCTTAGCGGACTCCAACCTTGCAATACACTGCACATATTGACGAAGATTTGACACATGAATCAATCAAACAAAACGTCCTCATTCCCAGTGCATCAGAGGATTAGGCATTGTCCTTTATCCTGGCTTTGTTGACTTTTATACTTTTAATCTTGAGGTCTTTTACCCTGCAGTCATTAACTTTGACCTTTTCCATTCACTGCAGTGACTTGCATTCAAACCAGCCCTTTCATTAAGATTTTAGATATGCAGCAACTTATGACGTGTCTTGGTGAAAACTCAGCATGTATACTTTTCCAGAGTGACAGTTCCTTTTTACACTGGAAAAACAACAACGAACGTACCTCACAAAGTAATTTATTTTAAGTCTATTCAATTCATCACTTCCCTTCACTGCAGGCACGGGGTGGGGGTGGGGTGGGGGGCCCCCTCTCCATTCAGCTTTTAGAAAAATGGTGAGGTGTGGTCCATTCATGGTTCACTCACTTTTACATTTATACCTGCTAGCTTTTGTTCACCTTTCTAGATAAACAGAAAGGCGTGGGCCAAAACTGCCATTCACTTTTGCAATGCCTCTGCCTTGCATCTGACCCCTCAGTGGAAAACTTTACCCACAGTAATTGTGTACATGCGCAGGTTTTACTAGAATTATGTGATAAGCATAATAAGGATTTACCAAAGTGGTCATGTTTGAATCAAATTAGAAATACTGAGGTTTAAACTGTCGTAAAGAGCTTAAGAATTCCCTGTAGGGTATATGATGATGATTTATTAGAAGAGTTACAGTATAACAAGAGGTTACACTGGTTTTGAACTGATAAATCAAAACATAAAAAGAGGATTTGGAAAAATGGACATTTAGACTACAAACTGTAGTTGATGTATGAGCAGAAACTAAATGGGAAATTAAGTTCAGCCAGAGTTCAAACAGCTAATTCACCTGTACTATTGTATTTCTCTTGCAAACCTTCGAGTCTTAGGGGTTGAAACAAAGTTGTAGAGCGTGTGTGTTTCTGTAGGGCTTAAGGCTGACGCTTTGATCAAACAAACACCATGGTGTGGGATATCATCGAGTCTTGGCCTTTTCACTAGTGTGTGACCTGAAGAATGCAATCATTCACATGGGTAAAGCCTGCTGCAGTTACAGTCATCTCAAACACACACACACACCAAACAGCAGCCGGGCATTGCTGAGAAATCTGGAGTGATGTAATGAATCATTAAGATTAGAGTGGTGTTGTGTGTCAGGGGAACAAAATTGGAAAAAAATAAAATGAGCACTTGGACATTACAGGGCAGTGATGATATAGACTGTTATTATCAATTAAACCAGCCACATTTCATAACAGCTGAGCATGACATGATTACTGCTTACTTGTTTTATGTCACAGGAATAACAAACAAGTTGAGACCAGACATAAGCATGTTTTTAAAAGGAACGTCTGTTGTGCCTGTCACATTACGCAACTAGTTTTAAGAACACTGTGTACCACACACTGTGTTTTAATATAATTAAATTGCCAGTGCGACAGAGACAATTACACCCTGTCTTCAGGAAAACACAAATGAAAATACAAACACATGTTACATCTTTAGTTTCTGCCTTAATAAAATCTAAATGCTGAAAAACTGCAGACAGAAAGGTCTGGAGTGTACGACCAATCAGGTGCCAGTATCTTAGAAAAGGTTGGCAAATATGCAGTCCGGTAATTAGGCCTTACCTGTGCATTTTATCTAATGAGTATCAATAAACATACTAATTTTAGAGACGAAAAGCAGGAGTGGTGATACAAGATTAAATCCTAAATACGTCTGGACAGCATGTCATGGATCAAAGGAGCTCTGAGGACATTGTACTGTCTTTTTTAGAAGGAACTCTTTATACCAGTGTATGACGTACATTACACACTAGATGTTAAGTGAGTGAATCTAATTATTTTATTTAGTCTGAACTGAAGTCCATGGAATGTATTATAAATGATGTAAAGTGTTTATTCATTTATCACTATTTTTGTAGTTACATGTTATTAAACAGTGAATGAGAACATCAATCATGTGCAGTGTGAAAGGACCTTAAAGAGATTATATAATACAAGGAGAAAACATTGTCAGTATATTGCTGCTTTTTATGATTTTAATATTAAACTACTAGATCAAACAGTGATTAAAGCCATGCATGATTTGTTTCTGGTTGTTAGGGGAATGAAGGAGTCACTGAACTGGTCTAAGCACCCAACACTGCAGTAAGGCTTCCACTGTCCCTTTGTTTCTTTAAATAGGATGAGCAGTGTGTGTGTGTGTGTTTGATCAGTCATCCGTCCCGTATCCTCACTACCCTGTTACATAACACCACTACACCTGCATCTTAACAGTTCCTTTAACAATGGCAGAGGTGGTGCATGTGTGTATATAGCATATCCATGAATGTGCTTATATTTGCCTGAATGATTTAAAACTATTCATGTATATGACCACAGCCGGGATTTATTTTGCATTGTGTTTCATCACATTCGGCACGCACAACATAAATGCACATCAGCACACACATGAACAAGCAGGTTAAAAAAAACACATGATCTCATTATGAATGTCACTAATGTTAATATGAACTGAAAGTGTGCACATGTACGTAAAATGTGCACACACATGCACACACACTTCCCCAGGGAGAGGAGATGAGAGGTGAGTACAGGACAGGAGAGTGGCTCCCACACTGCTGAACATACAGTCAGTAACACCAGTGGATCAGATGACAAGCTTCAGCCAACACACACTCCTATTCACACACAAGCTCATGCAGTATGCACAGACTTGAATCACTTTTTTTTTTTTTTTTTTAAAGCCCATACACTTCTTGCACACTGCAGGGGTCACATATGTTCTGATGCTCTACCATGGGAAAACCTATGGCTCTAATTGTTTCAGTGACTTTATCCGTTAATACCTGAGCATAATCATCAACTTCTACAAACAACTAGTTACCCTTGCAGCTTTGGCCAGGTGGACTGATATACACACACACACATACAAGGTTTATAAGACATAAGACAACAGTACTCATGTCTAGATATTGAGGCAGCATTTCTTAGCCAGATTATTCCCAAAGCAGAGGTCTCAATTACAAGCTATTAAAGCCCATGAGCATATCTGACTTATTATACCGTAATACAAAGGAGATTAACTTTGCACATACTGTTTCTGTGAAAGGATGCCACAGAGAGACAGTATGCGAGTGTGTGTGTGTCTGTGTGAAAAACAATTTTTGCCATTATTGTTTGTTTCATGTATCAATTTGAAGAATGTTAAAAGAGCAGCTGCAAAAATATACAAGATATAAAATACATGCAACAAGAAACATGCAATGTAAAATGTTCTTTATGTTGGGAGAGTACAAGTTTGTGTTCAGTTGTAAAAGACTGTGCACGTGTCTCTTTGACTGGCAGAATACTGGTTGAGCTAGTTACCTGTGCACTGTCATCTGGAAAACGTGTTTTCCTCCCTGCTAGCTTGTCTATCAATGTGCTGTGCACTCACCAAGTATTCAGACCCCTTCACTTTTTTCACATTTTATGTTGCAGCTTTATGCTAAAAATCTTTTCCCCTTATCAGTCTACACATAGTACCCCATGATGACAAAGCAAAAACTGAATTTTTTGATAATTTATTGAAAGTGAAATATTCTGTTTGTAGACTAAGTGTGTTAAGATTCAATTGAATCTAAAAATCATAAAATAGCTACAGAATGCACGCTGTACTACTTCACCTAACCTAACAGGTTCAAGTCTGACATATGCACAGTAAATGGTTACTGGTTATGGTTTAATTCAAGTCCAATAAGATTCTAATAAAGAAAAGAAATAATTGAGTTGAAAAGCCAAATAACAGCATCCAACCTATCTACTTGCTTTTTTGTTTTCCTTCAGTAATTGTCCTTGACAGCGATAATACAAATAATTACTAATGGATGCATCGCATAAAGACTTCCATCCTTTTCCTGCAGGTATCCTACATTTACTGTAAAAAAAAAAAAAAAAAAGAATCCCTGTCACCTCTCTTCGCTTCAGTACTTTGAATGAACTTCAAACAC
The DNA here is from genome assembly GCF_002814215.2 of Seriola lalandi dorsalis. Taxonomy (NCBI): domain Eukaryota; kingdom Metazoa; phylum Chordata; class Actinopteri; order Carangiformes; family Carangidae; genus Seriola; species Seriola lalandi. The sequence goes on along the minus strand of NW_019524878.1, from coordinate 892,286 downwards.
TTCTCCAGATGTGACCTCCTGTATAAGTCACAAAGAGAGGAAAAGTAATTTCAGGCTGTGTGTGTCAGGGCAAGCAGATACTGTCCATCACTAAGGTGGTGAAGACAGGAAAGCTTAGCTCATCTTCCTGTACATGTCAGTTGCATTTCCTTATTTCCCACACATAGAAGGAACAAGTGCACATCACTGACTACTCTGTAAATATATATTCCCTAAAAGGCATGTGTACATATAAACAAGTTGTTCTGTTAGTAGTAGAGATGTGTGTACCTCCCATGAGATTATTGGGAGGGACATATTGTGGAGAAGGTGTGTAACTTACTAAACAGGAAACTAGAGGTCTATTTTAGTGCTGTGGTGTACCCACCCTGCCCTGCTGTAAAATGCTATGGAAAACACAACAGGATGGGTTATCTCTCTCTGTCTCTCTGTCACTCATACACACTCATATCATAAACCCATTAGAAAGACCATAAACACATCAGTGTGATCCATTTACCATTAGTCTTTACACGCAGGAAAAATACAAACCAGAGAGTCTGATAGTCACATGGGAATGTGAGAAGCTTTTGTTTCAAAATTTCATCATAGTAAAAAATATTATGACTAGAACATGGTTATCAGTGGTGAATTGTCCAGCCTTGCTTTAACAATACTAGTGTGGTGACAGGTTGTTTTTCAGCTGAGCAAATGAATACAATGATTTTTTTTTTTCTAACCATGGTGCTGTTTACCTACACTGTATTTCCAAATATCACACATTGGCAAAAACCTTGACAGGTTTCAGTTACCACTGTGCAGTGTCTTGTGTGGAATGGGCATGGATCAAATGTTTAGCATTACATAAAAAACTTACTTCTTACTAATTGACACAACAGATGCTGATCAGCTCACTTGGAATTTTATGGTTTAACAAAAGCTGAAAGGAAACTAGCAGTTCCTCTTGCAGCTGTTGGATTGATCAGTGGGAAGATGTTTGATGTGGGGCGTCACTGTCTGTATAATAAACACACTTCCTACAAGCAGATCCTCAAACCAGATTAACACAGACTTACATGTTGCTCGTTTGATAGTGTGAAACTTGATATGGTCTGTGATGTGGTTTGCTTTGCTTAATATACTTACTTTGAGCCGGACCACACAGCTTTTTGTGACATCCGTCATCAGTCAATAAAAGGGTTTATTTGGCAAGTTTGATCTCGTTAATTACTAGCAAGGTTCTTCCAACTTCCTACCTACTGTGACAATTCAGCTAATCCACTGAAAACTCCAACAAATTTATTTTATATGATTTAGCAAAAAGATTTGACAGAATAACGATTTTTGGTGATTTTACTAAGACTAAATTATTATTTTTTGTATAATTTCAAAAATGCATTTCTGTATTGTTTGAATAAATAACGGTCATACACCAATATAAATAATGTGTTTTCATCAACTACAATATTATAAAATTCCCTCAAGTCACTTATTAGTGTTTAAATTATTCATGCTATATATATATATAGAACTACAACAGCACAACAAGTTCCATGTCTGGCTAAACCATAAGCCAGTGTAAAGGTACAGACAGATACAGATGGGAGCAGATTACAGTTACTGGGATATGAGCTGAGATTCATCTGTTTGATGAGCTTTTACACTCAATACATATGAGCATTTTATGGTTTTGAATGATTTGTATTGTTTCATGTAGCATCTTCAGTTTTAATAACTATGTTTTGTGGGCCTTCACTTAATCTGAGCAATGCACACATTAGTATGCAGCACAAGCATTTTAGGTTCAGTGATGCATTAAGTCAAAAATCACAGCAAGTCTTTGAAAATATAATATAGGATAAATTTGTTTAGTCCCAGCGGGCGGAGATTAAAATGAAAACGGCAAACTAGTATTGGAATTAAATTGTTAATTTCATGCCCTTGGGCTGTGTGGGTTGTACTTAATACCCACGACTGTCACCACTTTCAAGGAACCTCCTGTTCTGGTTCCAGAATCTGTCATGTGGAATTACAGAGTTTACATGAAGTGGGGTGAGTGACATGGATGGGTAGAACAGGTCCCATGATGGCTGCCTGCCTGCCTACTCAACTTGTTGGCTTGTTCTTGTTCTTCAACTTCCGGCAGTGTCATGTGGGACTTTGTCCAGTTCACACAGCACTTACTCTAACTATTTGACAGTGTTGGATAAAATTCATTCACTTACTTGATGAAAGCCATCCTGGTTGTGTTTTGCTGCTTGTGTTGCTCGTCGCTTTGAGAGGGACTGGATGATGGAGGAGTTGAAGACGGGATTGAGGACAGTGGAGGAAGGGTAGAGGAACGGAGCGATGAAGGGAGGATAGAGGAGGAAGCAGGGGTCTTGCTCGATGGGTTTTTTCCATTTCGTAAAAGACGGAGGGACCTGACTCTGATGTTGTGGTTACTATGATGACGGGCCACCTTGCCAACGGGTCCAGTGCCTGCCCTCTTGAAGGTTTGCTCTGATCTGGAAACAAAAAGACACAAATTTATAATTAAACCAATTAACTTTGTAAATGTTGATAAAATCATTCATTAATTGAAGGGTAACTGGACAAGCAATAAAGGCATGATACGTAATAAATGCATCAGATTATAAATTGATTTATACAGTAGCTACCCAAATAAAAGAAAAAAATCACCTACACTTCAGTTTTTAAAAGAAAATATTTGCTGATGATTTTGAAATCACTCCTACATTTATCTTTGCATTTCCTATAGGTGCCGCGCCACCATGGGATGTAACAAGAACTTGAGCCAGCAAGGACCTCAACGTTTGGGCGGTGAATAACGTCTGTGCTCTTGAAACTTGCTAGAAATATATATTTTTTTGTATACTCTTCTTTTTTCCGTAAGATGGAGCACCTTTCACTGCAGTTGTATTTGTATTGATGATATGGATAATATGCAAAAAGAGACTTAAATATAGAAATGTATCACATTCATATTTCGGCCATGTTAAATGTTTCCGAATTCAAACCCCACGAATGAATAAAGAAACAACAGCAATAACAGGAGAATAATATGTTTCCTTCCATCATCACCTCCCCAAAACTCGCAGATGGGATCACAAATCCATTTCTAGAGTGTTGTGATACGCTCTTTATCCTCAGGTGCAGGCCTACCATTATACCACCTGCATAGTGGCTACTGCATTGCGGAGCAGGGATGGGGGTAGGGTAACGCTCAGCAAAACACACAAGAGGATGGGAGCATTGCTAATTCTGTAAGAATCTGTAGCAGGAAATGATAAAGAACAGGCACTGACGCAGCATGTATTTTGAATTCACGAAGATGCAATGTGCTGTATTTCATGTACAAGGTAAAGGAGTCCCTCTTTAGTTGCTCCATGTTAGGAGCTTATTAAGTTCACTACACCAACCAGTCTAAGGTTGGCAGGCTTCCACCTATATATAGTGTTACATGTAAATGAATGCAAACTATACACACACACAATGACGAAAGTCTGGATAAAAAATACCAAGTATTAAAACTACTATGCTGAAGTACAACAATGCTTCAAATTCAATTCATTCACAAACTATTCTTTGTTGCAATATGTAAGAAAACTATTAAGTATTATAAAGTCCCATCAATTAAAAGGATGGCAGGACAACACACAACTCAAACTGCTCCTCTGTTATTATACTTTATTTACAGTGGTGGGCTATTTGGCCTACGTTCAGGGTTGTGGGGCTGGGATTAAGAGATTCATGGGAAGGTGTGTGAGGACATACATAGTTACATGTTTTATCAAACAAAAAACATTTAATACAATAGCTGAGTTTGTAATATCTGGAGGTAAAACATGAGAGAGAAATGTATTTCTTAATGCTGAAATGATGCTGATCCAAGGACTTAAAGAACATCTCGAGGCTGACTTTGGGTCCTGCCCTGAAGATACAAACTATCAAAGAGTACAGCGTGCATATGAACCTGCTGAGGCAGGAGGAAGAGCGGGGGGGAATTCTGAGAGACAAATGCCACAGAGGAACGTAGAGCATTCCTACTATTGTTTGAATGTTCTCCTCCTGTTGCTCGCTTCATGTTTTGTCTGCTGGTTTCTTTACAAATTCAACATGTCTGACAAATAATTCAAGACAAGATTCCTCAGTGACAAAGACATAGAGACAGCCAGGATACTTAGACAATACAGTACACAAGAGATATGTCACATGGTCATGGTATAATGTCAAGTCACCGTGGTATTCAGGTAGTGTGACCCTTAAGGCTAAGTAAGGGCACCAACCCCTGAACTTTGACCCCTCCAAAGCAGGACCTACTGAGCCAAGTCAGATATGATCTGAGTTCTCAACATGATTTCATTCTTTGATGTTTGCTGTGGCGGCCATGTTAGCTCTCAAATCCTGCTCCCACCCATCTCAAATAAATGCAAGGCAATGCAAACGGAGTAAAATATTTATTTTAGTCTAATTTAGTTTTAAATAAATATGAGCTCCGCCTAGTTGAGCAGAGCTCAGTGTTATCCTGTTTACCAGGAAAACCACATTTAAATTAGTAATGAAAGACAAGACCAAAGTTTAAATGTTTAAATGCCTGCGCAGGATTCTTTCAAGATAAGCAACACAGCTAAATGATTGTATGACCATGGGAAGTATACTGTAAGTTAACTTATCTACATCAATACATCAAATGTAAAAAGTTACTTTATATAGTTTGGTGTCAAACAGTGGATCCCCACTGTTCCTGTTTCTTTGCCCTGGAGAAAACAGAACGGTGATGTAAACTTTGGTCATTTGAAAGATTTTAGAAAAACCTTCAAACAAAACAATGTTAAGATGGACTTGGAACATTTTTAATGACTGCACACGGACTTTAAAACACAGTAGAAAGTAAAAAAACAAACAAAAACTGGATCACGCTTAAATTATGCATAATTTTGCAGTGAGTGTAGTCTGCAGGGGATTTTCCTCACTGCCTTTGTTTTCCCCACATTTCATTTTACACTGGGTCGGTGTGACCGCAAGTCATTTATGACCCTCTGCTCTGGAGTCCAGGTTTGTTTTGGTTGATTTTTATTTGTGAACGCCCCACATAGGCCTTTTCAAATGCTGTTTTCAGCTAGAATCTACAGGACATACTTTATACACAAAGTTATTTTACTACAAACAAAACATGATCAGTATATTCATGATAAATACAGGGACTCCAGAGGACTAAATAAACCATAGAATTACATTTATATGACTTTTGGGAACAATATTATTAGATCAGATGTAGTAATATTTCTGTAAAATATTAAACATAGCACAAGTCTTAACTGAAGGTGCACAAGGTTAAAAACACCTTGTGAATTTAAATACACATCTTCCTCCACCCTCAAAGATTCCTGTAATGAATGGATTAATTAATTGTGATCTCTAAGTTGTTGAGGATATTCTTCATAGATTAGTCAATTAAAAGTAATTTTCCCTTGTTCTGCAAAGCTACGGATGTAAGATAGTAACAATAATAACAAAATAAATAATATCCACATAAAAAAGCAAGGATTAAAGTCTCGAAATATCTCGTCATTCTATACTTGTGCACTGTCGGACATTAAGCAGTTGGCAGCAGAATTCACCTTCAGATGAAACTGATGAAAAAATGTATCAGGGAATTCACTGTGAGAAGAAGGAGGAAGTGTCACTCCAATTTCGATGGCCATTACTTAAGGTTTCAACAGGAAAAAAAAATTAATCAGTGATACAGATTCACATGCCATCATTTAAACTGTAGTTATGAGCAACAGGGGAAAGACAGGTCATGTCAGCCTCCGACTTCCTGATTCAGATATTGGGAAATTCTGTCAGAGAAAATTGGCAAAACCTAGTGAAAAGAACTACAGATATATGTCAACAAATTCACCGCCGCTGGCTGTTACATCAAAATAAAATTGGTTATTAACCCTCATACAATCCATTCAGATCATTTCCTGGAGCTACCTGCTGATTGTTTGTATCTGGTTTCACTTGATTATGAGCTGCTACAAATACGTAAGACAACAAAAGTAGTTAATTTAGGCTGTTCATCTTGAAATAATGTATTGGTGTTTGAATGAGCAGGATAATCAAGTTAAACTTTTTCAGTTTTTAACCTCTCCCTCCCTTGTATTTCACCTCTCGCTCAACTTGTCTTGATGATCATCATGTTCGGTTTAATTCTTGTTAAAATTATGTGAATTCTCAACACCTGACAGAGAGCATTGTCCAGTTCCACCCTCAACCAGTAATTTGTCACCCAATTACAATAATCCTTCTGGTGACCCCTGACGACCCTGCTGACCCTCAGCCTGGTTAAAACAACCTAAACCACTTGACACAAAGTCTAAAAAGGTGAGGAATGACAAGTATGCTTGAAACGAGCACACACACATGCATACACATGAGGACGAGCGCGCACACACACA